>NC_054884.1:163130-249995 GCF_018320785.1 Cheilinus undulatus | reverse complement strand
CATTTTTCAGCACCTGCTCATGGAAATTGGCTATGCTTGCACCCAGCGTGTGCAGTCTTTGCAGAACAAAGTCCTTCTTCAAACCAAACCAGTGCACTTCACTGGAGCAACTTGTTTCTGCTCTTTGAACCAGAAATGTTTAAATGCTCCACCGTTTCTAGTCATTTTAGCATGTTTACATTGGCACATCTTTTTCTTTTAGTGGTTTTATACAATGGATGCCTATGTGGTGGTCCTCTGGGTAGGTATTACCAAAGTGTTACAGTGTTGCACAATTCAGTAGAATAAAAGTATGGAAACACCATTTAGGATTGTGTATTTACTGAAATGCAGGTAAATAAATAATGATCATGCAGTCAAGTAGCTTTTGCTAGTTATATGAATGACACTACTGGGCAAATAAACATGTTTATAATGGCAAAACAAAGAATGAATAATAGTGACCAATCACAGAACAACGTAAATGTAATTAGTACAACGATGAAATGGAGCTCAGCAAAGTTCAAGCAGGGAGACTCCCCCTTCACTCATTATGCCTTTGCCACTCTCACCTGGTGATCAGCTGTTAGGGTGTCTACTTACTCCATCTATTGTCCAATCAGACTTAGAAAACAATTCCCGTGTGTCCAATCACCACGTCGCTGTCCTCTTTTAAACCTGTTCTCCTCCCTCTGCAGTCATTGGTCTCAGCTGAACGCTGCATTTTCCTCGTTTTCATTGGTGCGAGTGTTATGTCCGCCAAATATGGAGGAGAAATTCTGTCCTTCTACCTGATCCCAGCTCGTCGTCATCTGCTACACCAGAACCTAATCGAACCAAGCTGAGTCTGGTCATCTTCCACGTTAACGCTCAGATCTGTGCAATGTCGCACCTCCTCATCAGCCTCCCTCCTGGCACAGGCCGGTCAGCTGCCACCATGTTCAGTCACGGTCACGCAACTTTAACCGCTGCCTCAGCCGTCCTACTGCATGCCTCAGGTAACACTTCCGTTCGTCGGAGCACATCACGCTGCTCTCAGGATGTCAGACTGACGCAGATTCTCGGCAGAGGTCAGCCTTCAACCCGGCTTCTAGTCACGAGCCTCCAGCCGCAACCGCGCATCGATTCAGCTGTTTCCTTCCACAACATGAGAAACCAGCAGGTGTATCGTCTTCTTATTTTCAATAATCATTGACTCATCTAAACTGGCGCTGCATACAGGGCTGCTCTAAAGACGCATATGCTGCAACAATGTTACTAAAGACGCTCAGACTGAAGCAATGGCTCCTTTTCTTTACCTCTCTCTCTGAGGAGGCTAATAAAAAAGCATGCAACGTTTAAACGTGCTAAATTCAAGGTCATCAAGTGTGGCGTAATGGCCTGACCCGTGTTTTTAAGGCTACTGGTGTTTTGAGAGCGTTGAAGGCAGTTGGATAAGAGCGTCTTGGGTTTCCTCAGTGACTTTATGACAAACCAGTCATCAACCTTACAAAGCCCTCGTTTAGCTACCATCGTATACAGGAGTAAAACAGTAGGCACGAATCCTTCCATTACTGTGAGCTGTGCAGAAGAAAGAACAGGAGCTCAGCTGCAGGCATCCATGATGAGAGCACCACTTAGACTGAAATAAAGGAAAACTGCATCCTTCAGTGACGCTGCACAAGACAATCTCAAAGTGACATCTTACAGATCATAAAGAAACTCTGTCTCTTTGTACCCTTTTAGTCGTCTTTTATGAAAAGCTTAGCTTTGGCAACTCTATGGCATTTCTCTATCAGATTCAGAACAATGATGGGCAGTGCAGCTCGATGAAGTCACCCGGCTCAGCTCAAATCTTGGCAAAAAATCAGGAGCAGTGCAATTTCAGTGATTGAAATATTTAAGCTGGCTCAAAGATCGAACTAAACATATCAGTGGGCAGGATTAAGATCTTACAAACATGTCAGTGGGCAGGATTAAGATCTTACAAACATGTCAGCGGGCAGGATTAAGATCTTACAAACATGTCAGCGGGCAGGGTACTCTTTTCAGGATTAAGATCTTACAAACATGTCAGCGGGCAGGATTAAGATCTTACAAACATTTCAGCGGGCAGGATTAAGATCTTACAAACATGTCAGCGGGCAGGATTAAGATCTTACAAACATGTCAGCGGGCAGGATTAAGATCTTACAAACATATCAGTGGGCAGGATTAAGATCTTACAAACATATCAGCGGGCAGGATTAAGATCTTACAAACATATCAGTGGGCAGGATTAAAATCTTACAAACATGTCAGCAGGCAGGATTAAGATCTTACAAACATATCAGTGGGCAGGATTAAGATCTTACAAACATGTCAGCGGGCAGGATTAAGATCTTACAAACATGTCAGCGGGCAGGATTAAGATCTTACAAACATGTCAGCGGGCAGGATTAAGATCTTACAAACATGTCAGTGGGCAGGATTAAGATCTTACAAACATGTCAGTGGGCAGGATTAAGATCTTACAAACATTTCAGCGGGCAGGATTAAGATCTTACAAACATTTCAGCGGGCAGGATTAAGATCTTACAAACATGTCAGCGGGCAGGATTAAGATCTTACAAACATGTCAGTGGGCAGGATTAAGATCTTACAAACATGTCAGCGGGCAGGGTACTCTTTTCAGGATTAAGATCTTACAAACATGTCAGCAGGCAGGATTAAGATCTTACAAACATATCAGTGGGCAGGATTAAGATCTTACAAACATGTCAGCAGGCAGGATTAAGATCTTACAAACATGTCAGCGGGCAGGATTAAGATCTTACAAACATGTCAGCGGGCAGGATTAAGATCTTACAAACATGTCAGCGGGCAGGATTAAGATCTTACAAACATGTCAGCGGGCAGGATTAAGATCTTACAAACATGTCAGTGGGCAGGATTAAGATCTTACATACATGTCAGTGGGCAGGATTAAGATCTTACAAACATGTCAGCGGGCAGGATTAAGATCTTAAAAACATGTCAGCGGGCAGGGTACTCTTTTCAGGATTAAGATCTTACAAACATGTCAGTGGGCAGGATTAAGATCTTACAAACATGTCAGCGGGCAGGATTAAGATCTTACAAACATGTCAGCGGGCAGGATTAAGATCTTACAAACATGTCAGCGGGCAGGATTAAGATCTTACAAATATGTCAGCGGGCAGGGTACTCTTTTCAGGATTAAGATCTTACAAACATGTCAGTGGGCAGGATTAAGATCTTACAAACATGTCAGCGGGCAGGGTACTCTTTTCAGGATTAAGATCTTACAAACATGTCAGTGGGCAGGATTAAGATCTTACAAACATGTCAGCGGGCAGGGTACTCTTTTCAGGATTAAGATCTTACAAACATGTCAGCGGGCAGGGTACTCTTTTCAGGATTAAGATCTTACAAACATGTCAGCGGGCAGGATTAAGATCTTACAAACATGTCAGCAGGCAGGATTAAGATCTTACAAACATTTCAGCGGGCAGGATTAAGATCTTACAAACATGTCAGCGGGCAGGATTAAGATCTTACAAACATGTCAGCGGGCAGGATTAAGATCTTACAAACATGTCAGCGGGCAGGATTAAGATCTTACAAACATGTCAGCGGGCAGGATTAAGATCTTACAAACATGTCAGAGGGCAGGATTAAGATCTTACAAACATGTCAGTGGGCAGGATTAAGATCTTACAAACATTTCAGCGGGCAGGATTAAGATCTTACAAACATTTCAGCGGGCAGGATTAAGATCTTACAAACATGTCAGTGGGCAGGATTAAGATCTTACAAACATGTGAGCGGGCAGGGTACTCTTTTCAGGATTAAGATCTTACAAACATGTCAGTGGGCAGGATTAAGATCTTACAAACATGTCAGCGGGCAGGGTACTCTTTTCAGGATTAAGATCTTACAAACATGTCAGCAGGCAGGATTAAGATCTTACAAACATGTCAGCGGGCAGGATTAAGATCTTACAAACATATCAGTGGGCAGGATTAAGATCTTACAAACATGTGAGCGGGCAGGATTAAGATCTTAAAAACATGTCAGCGGGCAGGGTACTCTTTTCAGGATTAAGATCTTACAAACATGTCAGTGGGCAGGATTAAGATCTTACAAACATGTCAGCGGGCAGGATTAAGATCTTACAAACATGTCAGCGGGCAGGATTAAGATCTTACAAACATATCAGTGGGCAGGATTAAGATCTTACAAACATGTCAGCGGGCAGGATTAAGATCTTACAAACATGTCAGCGGGCAGGATTAAGATCTTACAAACATGTCAGTGGGCAGGGTACTCTTTTCAGGATCAAGATCTTACAAACATGTCAGTGGGCAGGATTAAGATCTTACAAACATGTCAGCGGGCAGGGTTAAGATCTTACAAACATGTCAGTGGGCAGGATTAAGATCTTACAAACATGTCAGCGGGCAGGGTACTCTTTTCAGGATTAAGATCTTACAAACATGTCAGCGGGCAGGGTACTCTTTTCAGGATTAAGATCTTACAAACATGTCAGCGGGCAGGATTAAGATCTTACAAACATGTCAGCGGGCAGGATTAAGATCTTACAAACATGTCAGCGGGCAGGATTAAGATCTTACAAACATGTCAGCGGGCAGGATTAAGATCTTACAAACATGTCAGCGGGCAGGATTAAGATCTTACAAACATGTCAGCGGGCAGGATTAAGATCTTACAAACATGTCAGCGGGCAGGATTAAGATCTTACAAACATGTCAGCGGGCAGGATTAAGATCTTACAAACATGTCAGCGGGCAGGATTAAGATCTTACAAACATTTCAGCGGGCAGGATTAAGATCTTATAAACATGTCAGCTGGCAGGATTAAGATCTTACAAACATGTCAGCGGGCAGGATTAAGATCTTACAAACATGTCAGTGGGCAGGATTAAGATCTTAAAAACATGTCAGTGGGCAGGATTAAGATCTTACAAACATGTCAGCGGGCAGGATTAAGATCTTACAAACATGTCAGCTGGCAGGATTAAGATCTTACAAACATGTCAGCGGGCAGGATTAAGATCTTACAAACATGTCAGCGGGCAGGGTACTCTTTTCAGGATTAAGATCTTACAAACATGTCAGCGGGCAGGATTAAGATCTTACAAACATGTCAGTGGGCAGGATTAAGATCTTACAAACATGTCAGCGGGCAGGATTAAGATCTTACAAACATGTCAGCGGGCAGGATTAAGATCTTACAAACATGTCAGCGGGCAGGATTAAGATCTTACAAACATGTCAGCAGGCAGGATTAAGATCTTACAAACATGTCAGCGGGCAGGATTAAGATCTTACAAACATTTCAGCGGGCAGGATTAAGATCTTACAAACATTTCAGCGGGCAGGATTAAGATCTTACAAACATGTCAGCGGGCAGGGTACTCTTTTCAGGATTAAGATCTTACAAACATGTCAGTGGGCAGGATTAAGATCTTACAAACATGTCAATGGGCAGGATTAAGATCTTACAAACATGTCAGTGGGCAGGATTAAGATCTTACAAACATGTCAGCGGGCAGGATTAAGATCTTACAAACATGTCAGCGGGCAGGGTACTCTTTTCAGGATTAAGATCTTACAAACATGTCAGTGGGCAGGATTAAGATCTTACAAACATGTCAGCGGGCAGGATTAAGATCTTAAAAACATGTCAGTGGGCAGGATTAAGATCTTACAAACATGTCAGCGGGCAGGGTACTCTTTTCAGGATTAAGATCTTACAAACATGTCAGCGGGCAGGGTACTCTTTTCAGGATTAAGATCTTACAAACATGTCAGTGGGCAGGATTAAGATCTTACAAACATGTCAGTGGGCAGGATTAAGATCTTACAAACATGTCAGCGGGCAGGATTAAGATCTTACAAACATGTCAGCGGGCAGGATTAAGATCTTACAAACATGTCAGCGGGCAGGATTAAGATCTTACAAACATGTCAGCGGGCAGGATTAAGATCTTACAAACATGTCAGTGGGCAGGATTAAGATCTTAAAAACATGTCAGTGGGCAGGATTAAGATCTTACAAACATGTCAGCGGGCAGGATTAAGATCTTACAAACATGTCAGCGGGCAGGATTAAGATCTTACAAACATGTCAGCGGGCAGGATTAAGATCTTACAAACATGTCAGCGGGCAGGATTAAGATCTTACAAACATGTCAGCGGGCAGGATTAAGATCTTACAAACATGTCAGCGGGCAGGATTAAGATCTTACAAACATGTCAGCGGGCAGGATTAAGATCTTACAAACATGTCAGTGGGCAGGATTAAGATCTTACAAACATGTCAGCGGGCAGGATTAAGATCTTACAAACATGTCAGCAGGCAGGATTAAGATCTTACAATCATGTCAGTGGTCAGGATTAAGATCTTACAAACATGTCAGCGGGCAGGATTAAGATCTTACAAACATGTCAGCGGGCAGGATTAAGATCTTACAAACATGTCAGCGGGCAGGATTAAGATCTTACAAACATGTCAGCGGGCAGGGTACTCTTTTCAGGATTAAGATCTTACAAACATGTCAGTGGGCAGGATTAAGATCTTACAAACATGTCAGCGGGCAGGATTAAGATCTTACAAACATGTCAGTGGGCAGGATTAAGATCTTAAAAACATGTCAGTGGGCAGGATTAAGATCTTACAAACATGTCAGCGGGCAGGATTAAGATCTTACAAACATGTCAGCGGGCAGGATTAAGATCTTACAAACATGTCAGCGGGCAGGATTAAGATCTTACAAACATGTCAGCGGGCAGGATTAAGATCTTACAAACATGTCAGCGGGCAGGGTACTCTTTTCAGGATTAAGATCTTACAAACATGTCAGCGGGCAGGATTAAGATCTTACAAACATATCAGTGGGCAGGATTAAGATCTTACAAACATGTCAGCGGGCAGGATTAAGATCTTACAAACATGTCAGCGGGCAGGATTAAGATCTTACAAACATGTCAGCGGGCAGGATTAAGATCTTACAAACATGTCAGCAGGCAGCATTAAGATCTTACAAGCATGTCAGCGGGCAGGATTAAGATCTTACAAACATTTCAGCGGGCAGGATTAAGATCTTACAAACATGTCAGTGGGCAGGATTAAGATCTTACAAACATGTCAGCGGGCAGGGTACTCTTTTCAGGATTAAGATCTTACAAACATGTCAGCGGGCAGGGTACTCTTTTCAGGATTAAGATCTTACAAACATGTCAGCGGGCAGGGTACTCTTTTCAGGATTAAGATCTTACAAACATGTCAGTGGGCAGGATTAAGATCTTACAAACATGTCAGTGGGCAGGATTAAGATCTTACAAACATGTCAGCGGGCAGGATTAAGATCTTACAAACATGTCAGCGGGCAGGATTAAGATCTTACAAACATGTCAGCGGGCAGGATTAAGATCTTACAAACATGTCAGGGGGCAGGATTAAGATCTTACAAACATGTCAGCGGGCAGGATTAAGATCTTACAAACATGTCAGCGGGCAGGATTAAGATCTTACAAACATGTCAGCGGGCAGGATTAAGATCTTACAAACATGTCAGCGGGCAGGATTAAGATCTTACAAATATGTCAGCGGGCAGGGTACTCTTTTCAGGATTAAGATCTTACAAACATGTCAGTGGGCAGGATTAAGATCTTACAAACATGTCAGCGGGCAGGGTACTCTTTTCAGGATTAAGATCTTACAAACATGTCAGTGGGCAGGATTAAGATCTTACAAACATGTCAGCGGGCAGGGTACTCTTTTCAGGATTAAGATCTTACAAACATGTCAGCGGGCAGGGTACTCTTTTCAGGATTAAGATCTTACAAACATGTCAGCGGGCAGGATGAAGATCTTACAAACATGTCAGCGGGCAGGATTAAGATCTTACAAACATGTCAGCGGGCAGGATTAAGATCTTACAAACATGTCAGCGGGCAGGATTAAGATCTTACAAACATGTCAGCGGGCAGGATTAAGATCTTACAAACATGTCAGCGGGCAGGATTAAGATCTTACAAACATGTCAGCGGGCAGGATTAAGATCTTACAAACATGTCAGCAGGCAGGATTAAGATCTTACAAACATTTCAGCGGGCAGGATTAAGATCTTACAAACATGTCAGCGGGCAGGATTAAGATCTTACAAACATGTCAGCGGGCAGGATTAAGATCTTACAAACATGTCAGCGGGCAGGATTAAGATCTTACAAACATGTCAGCGGGCAGGATTAAGATCTTACAAACATGTCAGTGGGCAGGATTAAGATCTTACAAACATGTCAGTGGGCAGGATTAAGATCTTACAAACATTTCAGCGTGCAGGATTAAGATCTTACAAACATGTCAGCGGGCAGGGTACTCTTTTCAGGATTAAGATCTTACAAACATGTCAGTGGGCAGGATTAAGATCTTACAAACATGTCAATGGGCAGGATTAAGATCTTACAAACATGTCAGTGGGCAGGATTAAGATCTTACAAACATGTCAGCGGGCAGGATTAAGATCTTACAAACATGTCAGCGGGCAGGATTAAGATCTTACAAACATGTCAGCGGGCAGGATTAAGATCTTACAAACATGTCAGCGGGCAGGATTAAGATCTTACAAACATGTCAGTGGGCAGGATTAAGATCTTACAAACATGTCAGCGGGCAGGATTAAGATCTTACAAACATGTCAGCGGGCAGGGTACTCTTTTCAGGATTAAGATCTTACAAACATGTCAGTGGGCAGGATTAAGATCTTACAAACATGTCAGCGGGCAGGATTAAGATCTTACAAACATGTCAGCAGGCAGGATTAAGATCTTACAAACATGTCAGTGGGCAGGATTAAGATCTTACAAACATGTCAGCGGGCAGGATTAAGATCTTACAAACATGTCAGCGGGCAGGATTAAGATCTTACAAACATGTCAGCGGGCAGGGTACTCTTTTCAGGATTAAGATCTTACAAACATGTCAGCGGGCAGGATTAAGATCTTACAAACATGTCAGCGGGCAGGGTACTCTTTTCAGGATTAAGATCTTACAAACATGTCAGTGGGCAGGATTAAGATCTTACAAACATGTCAGCGGGCAGGGTACTCTTTTCAGGATTAAGATCTTACAAACATGTCAGTGGGCAGGATTAAGATCTTACAAACATGTCAGCGGGCAGGATTAAGATCTTACAAACATGTCAGCGGGCAGGATTAAGATCTTACAAACATGTCAGCGGGCAGGATTAAGATCTTACAAACATGTCAGCGGTCAGGATTAAGATCTTACAAACATGTCAGCGGTCAGGATTAAGATCTTACAAACATGTCAGCGGGCAGGATTAAGATCTTACAAACATGTCAGCGGGCAGGGTACTCTTTTCAGGATTAAGATCTTACAAACATGTCAGCGGGCAGGATTAAGATCTTACAAACATATCAGTGGGCAGGATTAAGATCTTACAAACATGTCAGTGGGCAGGATTAAGATCTTACAAACATGTCAGCGGGCAGGATTAAGATCTTACAAACATGTCAGTGGGCAGGATTAAGATCTTACAAACATGTCAGCAGGCAGGATTAAGATCTTACAAACATGTCAGCGGGCAGGATTAAGATCTTACAAACATTTCAGCGGGCAGGATTAAGATCTTACAAACATGTCAGCGGGCAGGATTAAGATCTTACAAACATGTCAGCGGGCAGGGTACTCTTTTCAGGATTAAGATCTTACAAACATGTCAGCGGGCAGGATTAAGATCTTACAAACATGTCAGCGGGCAGGGTACTCTTTTCAGGATTAAGATCTTACAAACATGTCAGTGGGCAGGATTAAGATCTTACAAACATGTCAATGGGCAGGATTAAGATCTTACAAACATGTCAGTGGGCAGGATTAAGATCTTACAAACATGTCAGCGGGCAGGATTAAGATCTTACAAACATGTCAGCGGGCAGGGTACTCTTTTCAGGATTAAGATCTTACAAACATGTCAGTGGGCAGGATTAAGATCTTACAAACATGTCAGCGGGCAGGATTAAGATCTTACAAACATGTCAGTGGGCAGGATTAAGATCTTACAAACATGTCAGCGGGCAGGGTACTCTTTTCAGGATTAAGATCTTACAAACATGTCAGCGGGCAGGGTACTCTTTTCAGGATTAAGATCTTACAAACATGTCAGCGGGCAGGGTACTCTTTTCAGGATTAAGATCTTACAAACATGTCAGTGGGCAGGATTAAGATCTTACAAACATGTCAGTGGGCAGGATTAAGATCTTACAAACATGTCAGCGGGCAGGATTAAGATCTTACAAACATGTCAGCGGGCAGGATTAAGATCTTACAAACATGTCAGCGGGCAGGATTAAGATCTTACAAACATGTCAGCGGGCAGGATTAAGATCTTACAAACATGTCAGTGGGCAGGATTAAGATCTTACAAACATGTCAGTGGGCAGGATTAAGATCTTACAAACATGTCAGCGGGCAGGATTAAGATCTTACAAACATGTCAGCGGGCAGGATTAAGATCTTACAAACATGTCAGCGGGCAGGATTAAGATCTTACAAACATGTCAGTGGGCAGGATTAAGATCTTACAAACATGTCAGTGGGCAGGATTAAGATCTTACAAACATGTCAGTGGGCAGGATTAAGATCTTACAAACATGTCAGCGGGCAGGATTAAGATCTTACAAACATGTCAGCGGGCAGGATTAAGATCTTACAAACATGTCAGCGGGCAGGGTACTCTTTTCAGGATTAAGATCTTACAAACATGTCAGCGGGCAGTATTAAGATTTTACAAACATGTCAGTGGGCAGGATTAAGATCTTACAAACATGTCAGCGGGCAGGATTAAGATCTTACAAACATGTCAGCGGGCAGGATTAAGATCTTACAAACATGTCAGCAGGCAGGATTAAGATCTTACAAACATGTCAGCGGGCAGGATTAAGATCTTACAAACATTTCAGCGGGCAGGATTAAGATCTTACAAACATGTCAGCGGGCAGGGTACTCTTTTCAGGATTAAGATCTTACAAACATGTCAGTGGGCAGGATTAAGATCTTACAAACATGTCAGTGGGCAGGATTAAGATCTTACAAACATGTCAATGGGCAGGATTAAGATCTTACAAACATGTCAGTGGGCAGGATTAAGATCTTACAAACATGTCAGCGGGCAGGATTAAGATCTTACAAACATGTCAGCGGGCAGGGTACTCTTTTCAGGATTAAGATCTTACAAACATGTCAGTGGGCAGGATTAAGATCTTACAAACATGTCAGCGGGCAGGATTAAGATCTTACAAACATGTCAGTGGGCAGGATTAAGATCTTACAAACATGTCAGTGGGCAGGATTAAGATCTTACAAACATGTCAGCAGGCAGGATTAAGATCTTACAAACATGTCAGCGGGCAGGATTAAGATCTTACAAACATGTCAGCGGGCAGGATTAAGATCTTACAAACATGTCAGCGGGCAGGATTAAGATCTTACAAACATGTCAGCGGGCAGGGTACTCTTTTCAGGATTAAGATCTTACAAACATGTCAGCGGGCAGGATTAAGATTTTACAAACATGTCAGTGGGCAGGATTAAGATCTTACAAACATGTCAGCGGGCAGGATTAAGATCTTACAAACATGTCAGCGGGCAGGATTAAGATCTTACAAACATGTCAGCAGGCAGGATTAAGATCTTACAAACATGTCAGCGGGCAGGATTAAGATCTTACAAACATGTCAGCGGGCAGGATTAAGATCTTACAAACATGTCAGCGGGCAGGATTAAGATCTTACAAACATGTCAGCGGGCAGGGTACTCTTTTCAGGATTAAGATCTTACAAACATGTCAGTGGGCAGGATTAAGATCTTACAAACATGTCAATGGGCAGGATTAAGATCTTACAAACATGTCAGTGGGCAGGATTAAGATCTTACAAACATGTCAGCGGGCAGGATTAAGATCTTACAAACATGTCAGCGGGCAGGGTACTCTTTTCAGGATTAAGATCTTACAAACATGTCAGTGGGCAGGATTAAGATCTTACAAACATGTCAGCGGGCAGGATTAAGATCTTACAAACATGTCAGTGGGCAGGATTAAGATCTTACAAACATGTCAGCGGGCAGGGTACTCTTTTCAGGATTAAGATCTTACAAACATGTCAGCGGGCAGGGTACTCTTTTCAGGATTAAGATCTTACAAACATGTCAGCGGGCAGGGTACTCTTTTCAGGATTAAGATCTTACAAACATGTCAGTGGGCAGGATTAAGATCTTACAAACATGTCAGTGGGCAGGATTAAGATCTTACAAACATGTCAGCGGGCAGGATTAAGATCTTACAAACATGTCAGCGGGCAGGATTAAGATCTTACAAACATGTCAGCGGGCAGGATTAAGATCTTACAAACATGTCAGCGGGCAGGATTAAGATCTTACAAACATGTCAGTGGGCAGGATTAAGATCTTAAAAACATGTCAGTGGGCAGGATTAAGATCTTACAAACATGTCAGCGGGCAGGATTAAGATCTTACAAACATGTCAGCGGGCAGGATTAAGATCTTACAAACATGTCAGCGGGCAGGATTAAGATCTTACAAACATGTCAGCGGGCAGGGTACTCTTTTCAGGATTAAGATCTTACAAACATGTCAGCGGGCAGTATTAAGATTTTACAAACATGTCAGTGGGCAGGATTAAGATCTTACAAACATGTCAGCGGGCAGGGTACTCTTTTCAGGATTAAGATCTTACAAACATGTCAGCGGGCAGGATTAAGATCTTACAAACATGTCAGTGGGCAGGATTAAGATCTTACAAACATGTCAGCGGGCAGGATTAAGATCTTACAAACATGTCAGCGGGCAGGATTAAGATCTTACAAACATGTCAGCAGGCAGGATTAAGATCTTACAAACATGTCAGCGGGCAGGATTAAGATCTTACAAACATGTCAGCGGGCAGGATTAAGATCTTACAAACATGTCAGCGGGCAGGATTAAGATCTTACAAACATGTCAGCGGGCAGGGTACTCTTTTCAGGATTAAGATCTTACAAACATGTCAGTGGGCAGGATTAAGATCTTACAAACATGTCAGTGGGCAGGATTAAGATCTTACAAACATGTCAGTGGGCAGGATTAAGATCTTACAAACATGTCAGCGGGCAGGATTAAGATCTTACAAACATGTCAGCGGGCAGGGTACTCTTTTCAGGATTAAGATCTTACAAACATGTCAGTGGGCAGGATTAAGATCTTACAAACATGTCAGCGGGCAGGATTAAGATCTTACAAACATGTCAGTGGGCAGGATTAAGATCTTACAAACATGTCAGCGGGCAGGGTACTCTTTTCAGGATTAAGATCTTACAAACATGTCAGCGGGCAGGGTACTCTTTTCAGGATTAAGATCTTACAAACATGTCAGCGGGCAGGGTACTCTTTTCAGGATTAAGATCTTACAAACATGTCAGTGGGCAGGATTAAGATCTTACAAACATGTCAGTGGGCAGGATTAAGATCTTACAAACATGTCAGCGGGCAGGATTAAGATCTTACAAACATGTCAGCGGGCAGGATTAAGATCTTACAAACATGTCAGCGGGCAGGATTAAGATCTTACAAACATGTCAGCGGGCAGGATTAAGATCTTACAAACATGTCAGTGGGCAGGATTAAGATCTTAAAAACATGTCAGTGGGCAGGATTAAGATCTTACAAACATGTCAGCGGGCAGGATTAAGATCTTACAAACATGTCAGCGGGCAGGATTAAGATCTTACAAACATGTCAGCGGGCAGGATTAAGATCTTACAAACATGTCAGCGGGCAGGGTACTCTTTTCAGGATTAAGATCTTACAAACATGTCAGCGGGCAGTATTAAGATTTTACAAACATGTCAGTGGGCAGGATTAAGATCTTACAAACATGTCAGCGGGCAGTATTAAGATTTTACAAACATGTCAGTGGGCAGGATTAAGATCTTACAAACATGTCAGCGGGCAGGATTAAGATCTTACAAACATGTCAGCGGGCAGGATTAAGATCTTACAAACATGTCAGCAGGCAGGATTAAGATCTTACAAACATGTCAGCGGGCAGGATTAAGATCTTACAAACATGTCAGCGGGCAGGATTAAGATCTTACAAACATGTCAGCGGGCAGGGTACTCTTTTCAGGATTAAGATCTTACAAACATGTCAGTGGGCAGGATTAAGATCTTACAAACATGTCAGTGGGCAGGATTAAGATCTTACAAACATGTCAATGGGCAGGATTAAGATCTTACAAACATGTCAATGGGCAGGATTAAGATCTTACAAACATGTCAGCGGGCAGGATTAAGATCTTACAAACATGTCAGCGGGCAGGATTAAGATCTTACAAACATGTCAGCGGGCAGGATTAAGATCTTACAAACATGTCAGCGGGCAGGATTAAGATCTTACAAACATGTCAGCGGGCAGGATTAAGATCTTACAAACATGTCAGTGGGCAGGATTAAGATCTTACAAACATGTCAGTGGGCAGGATTAAGATCTTACAAACATGTCAGCGGGCAGGATTAAGATCTTACAAACATGTCAGCGGGCAGGATTAAGATCTTACAAACATGTCAGCGGGCAGGATTAAGATCTTACAAACATGTCAGCGGGCAGGGTACTCTTTTCAGGATTAAGATCTTACAAACATGTCAGCGGGCAGGATTAAGATCTTACAAACATGTCAGCGGGCAGGATTAAGATCTTACAAACATGTCAGCGGGCAGGATTAAGATCTTACAAACATGTCAGCAGGCAGGATTAAGATCTTACAAACATGTCAGCAGGCAGGATTAAGATCTTACAAACATGTCAGCAGGCAGGATTAAGATCTTACAAACATGTCAGTGGACAGGATTAAGATCTTAAAAACATGTCAGTGGGCAGGGTACTCTTTTCAGGATTAAGATGTTACAAACATTTCAGCGGGCAGGATTAAGATCTTACAAACATGTCAGTGGGCAGGATTAAGATCTTACAAACATGTCAATGGGCAGGATTAAGATCTTACAAACATGTCAGTGGGCAGGATTAAGATCTTACAAACATGTCAGCGGGCAGGATTAAGATCTTACAAACATGTCAGCGGGCAGGGTACTCTTTTCAGGATTAAGATCTTACAAACATGTCAGTGGGCAGGATTAAGATCTTACAAACATGTCAGCGGGCAGGATTAAGATCTTACAAACATGTCAGTGGGCAGGATTAAGATCTTACAAACATGTCAGTGGGCAGGATTAAGATCTTACAAACATGTCAGCGGGCAGGATTAAGATCTTACAAACATGTCAGCGGGCAGGATTAAGATCTTACAAACATGTCAGTGGGCAGGATTAAGATCTTACAAACATGTCAGCGGGCAGGATTAAGATCTTACAAACATGTCAGCGGGCAGGATTAAGATCTTACAAACATGTCAGCGGGCAGGATTAAGATCTTACAAACATGTCAGCGGGCAGGATTAAGATCTTACAAACATGTCAGCGGGCAGGGTACTCTTTTCAGGATTAAGATCTTACAAACATGTCAGCGGGCAGTATTAAGATTTTACAAACATGTCAGTGGGCAGGATTAAGATCTTACAAACATGTCAGCGGGCAGGATTAAGATCTTACAAACATGTCAGCGGGCAGGATTAAGATCTTACAAACATGTCAGCAGGCAGCATTAAGATCTTACAAACATGTCAGCGGGCAGGATTAAGATCTTACAAACATGTCAGCGGGCAGGATTAAGATCTTACAAACATTTCAGCGGGCAGGATTAAGATCTTACAAACATGTCAGCGGGCAGGGTACTCTTTTCAGGATTAAGATCTTACAAACATGTCAGTGGGCAGGATTAAGATCTTACAAACATGTCAATGGGCAGGATTAAGATCTTACAAACATGTCAGTGGGCAGGATTAAGATCTTACAAACATGTCAGCGGGCAGGATTAAGATCTTACAAACATGTCAGCGGGCAGGGTACTCTTTTCAGGATTAAGATCTTACAAACATGTCAGTGGGCAGGATTAAGATCTTACAAACATGTCAGCGGGCAGGGTTAAGATACTTAAACATGTCAGTGGGCAGGATTAAGATCTTACAAACATGTCAGCGGGCAGGGTACTCTTTTCAGGATTAAGATCTTACAAACATGTCAGCGGGCAGGGTACTCTTTTCAGGATTAAGATCTTACAAACATGTCAGCGGGCAGGGTACTCTTTTCAGGATTAAGATCTTACAAACATGTCAGTGGGCAGGATTAAGATCTTACAAACATGTCAGTGGGCAGGATTAAGATCTTACAAACATGTCAGCGGGCAGGGTACTCTTTTCAGGATTAAGATCTTACAAACATGTCAGCGGGCAGTATTAAGATTTTACAAACATGTCAGTGGGCAGGATTAAGATCTTACAAACATGTCAGCGGGCAGTATTAAGATTTTACAAACATGTCAGTGGGCAGGATTAAGATCTTACAAACATGTCAGCGGGCAGGATTAAGATCTTACAAACATGTCAGCGGGCAGGATTAAGATCTTACAAACATGTCAGCAGGCAGGATTAAGATCTTACAAACATGTCAGCAGGCAGGATTAAGATCTTACAAACATGTCAGCGGGCAGGATTAAGATCTTACAAACATGTCAGCGGGCAGGGTACTCTTTTCAGGATTAAGATCTTACAAACATGTCAGTGGGCAGGATTAAGATCTTACAAACATGTCAGTGGGCAGGATTAAGATCTTACAAACATGTCAATGGGCAGGATTAAGATCTTACAAACATGTCAGTGGGCAGGATTAAGATCTTACAAACATGTCAGCAGGCAGGATTAAGATCTTACAAACATGTCAGCGGGCAGGGTACTCTTTTCAGGATTAAGATCTTACAAACATGTCAGTGGGCAGGATTAAGATCTTACAAACATGTCAGCGGGCAGGATTAAGATCTTACAAACATGTCAGTGGGCAGGATTAAGATCTTACAAACATGTCAGCGGGCAGGGTACTCTTTTCAGGATTAAGATCTTACAAACATGTCAGCGGGCAGGGTACTCTTTTCAGGATTAAGATCTTACAAACATGTCAGCGGGCAGGATTAAGATCTTACAAACATGTCAGCGGGCAGGGTACTCTTTTCAGGATTAAGATCTTACAAACATGTCAGCGGGCAGGGTACTCTTTTCAGGATTAAGATCTTACAAACATGTCAGTGGGCAGGATTAAGATCTTACAAACATGTCAGTGGGCAGGATTAAGATCTTACAAACATGTCAGCGGGCAGGATTAAGATCTTACAAACATGTCAGCGGGCAGGATTAAGATCTTACAAACATGTCAGCGGGCAGGGTACTCTTTTCAGGATTAAGATCTTACAAACATGTCAGCGGGCAGGATTAAGATCTTACAAACATGTCAGTGGGCAGGGTACTCTTTTCAGGATTAAGATCTTACAAACATGTCAGCGGGCAGGGTACTCTTTTCAGGATTAAGATCTTACAAACATGTCAGCGGGCAGGGTACTCTTTTCAGGATTAAGATCTTACAAACATGTCAGTGGGCAGGATTAAGATCTTACAAACATGTCAGTGGGCAGGATTAAGATCTTACAAACATGTCAGCGGGCAGGATTAAGATCTTACAAACATGTCAGCGGGCAGGGTACTCTTTTCAGGATTAAGATCTTACAAACATGTCAGCGGGCAGGGTACTCTTTTCAGGATTAAGATCTTACAAACATGTCAGCGGGCAGGATTAAGATCTTACAAACATGTCAGCGGGCAGGATTAAGATCTTACAAACATGTCAGCGGGCAGGATTAAGATCTTACAAACATGTCAGCGGGCAGGATTAAGATCTTACAAACATGTCAGCAGGCAGGATTAAGATCTTACAAACATGTCAGCGGGCAGGGTACTCTTTTCAGGATTAAGATCTTACAAACATGTCAGTGGGCAGGATTAAGATCTTACAAACATGTCAGCGGGCAGGATTAAGATCTTACAAACATGTCAGTGGGCAGGATTAAGATCTTACAAACATGTCAGCGGGCAGGGTACTCTTTTCAGGATTAAGATCTTACAAACATGTCAGCGGGCAGGGTACTCTTTTCAGGATTAAGATCTTACAAACATGTCAGCGGGCAGGATTAAGATCTTACAAACATGTCAGCGGGCAGGGTACTCTTTTCAGGATTAAGATCTTACAAACATGTCAGCGGGCAGGGTACTCTTTTCAGGATTAAGATCTTACAAACATGTCAGTGGGCAGGATTAAGATCTTACAAACATGTCAGTGGGCAGGATTAAGATCTTACAAACATGTCAGCGGGCAGGATTAAGATCTTACAAACATGTCAGCGGGCAGGATTAAGATCTTACAAACATGTCAGCGGGCAGGGTACTCTTTTCAGGATTAAGATCTTACAAACATGTCAGCGGGCAGGATTAAGATCTTACAAACATGTCAGTGGGCAGGGTACTCTTTTCAGGATTAAGATCTTACAAACATGTCAGCGGGCAGGGTACTCTTTTCAGGATTAAGATCTTACAAACATGTCAGCGGGCAGGGTACTCTTTTCAGGATTAAGATCTTACAAACATGTCAGTGGGCAGGATTAAGATCTTACAAACATGTCAGTGGGCAGGATTAAGATCTTACAAACATGTCAGCGGGCAGGATTAAGATCTTACAAACATGTCAGCGGGCAGGGTACTCTTTTCAGGATTAAGATCTTACAAACATGTCAGCGGGCAGGGTACTCTTTTCAGGATTAAGATCTTACAAACATGTCAGCGGGCAGGATTAAGATTTTACAAACATGTCAGCGGGCAGGATTAAGATCTTACAAACATGTCAGTGGGCAGGATTAAGATCTTACAAACATGTCAGCAGGCAGGATTAAGATCTTACAAACATGTCAGTGGACAGGATTAAGATCTTAAAAACATGTCAGTGGGCAGGGTACTCTTTTCAGGATTAAGATGTTACAAACATTTCAGCGGGCAGGATTAAGATCTTACAAACATGTCAGCGGGCAGGGTACTCTTTTCAGGATTAAGATCTTACAAACATGTCAGCGGGCAGGGTACTCTTTTCAGGATTAAGATCTTACAAACATGTCAGCGGGCAGGGTACTCTTTTCAGGATTAAGATCTTACAAACATGTCAGCGGGCAGGATTAAGATCTTACAAACATGTCAGCGGGCAGGGTACTCTTTTCAGGATTAAGATCTTACAAACATGTCAGCGGGCAGGATTAAGATCTTACAAACATGTCAGTGGGCAGGGTACTCTTTTCAGGATTAAGATCTTACAAACATGTCAGCGGGCAGGGTACTCTTTTCAGGATTAAGATCTTACAAACATGTCAGCGGGCAGGGTACTCTTTTCAGGATTAAGATCTTACAAACATGTCAGCGGGCAGGATTAAGATCTTACAAACATGTCAGCGGGCAGGATTAAGATCTTACAAACATGTCAGCAGGCAGGATTAAGATCTTACAAACATTTCAGCGGGCAGGATTAAGATCTTACAAACATGTCAGCGGGCAGGATTAAGATCTTACAAACATGTCAGCGGGCAGGATTAAGATCTTACAAACATGTCAGCGGGCAGGATTAAGATCTTACAAACATGTCAGCGGGCAGGATTAAGATCTTACAAACATGTCAGCGGGCAGGATTAAGATCTTACAAACATGTCAGCGGGCAGGGTACTCTTTTCAGGATTAAGATCTTACAAACATGTCAGCGGGCAGGGTACTCTTTTCAGGATTAAGATCTTACAAACATGTCAGTGGGCAGGGTACTCTTTTCAGGATTAAGATCTTACAAACATGTCAGCGGGCAGGGTACTCTTTTCAGGATTAAGATCTTACAAACATGTCAGTGGGCAGGATTAAGATCTTACAAACATGTCAGCGGGCAGGATTAAGATCTTACAAACATGTCAGCGGGCAGGATTAAGATCTTACAAACATGTCAGCGGGCAGGATTAAGATCTTACAAACATGTCAGCGGGCAGGATTAAGATCTTACAAACATGTCAGCGGGCAGGATTAAGATCTTACAAACATGTCAGCGGGCAGGATTAAGATCTTACAAACATTTCAGCGGGCAGGATTAAGATCTTACAAACATTTCAGCGGGCAGGATTAAGATCTTACAAACATTTCAGCGGGCAGGATTAAGATCTTACAAACATGTCAGCGGGCAGGATTAAGATCTTACAAACATGTCAGCGGGCAGGATTAAGATCTTACAAACATGTCAGCGGGCAGGATTAAGATCTTACAAACATATCAGTGGGCAGGATTAAGATCTTACAAACATGTCAGCGGGCAGGATTAAGATCTTACAAACATGTCAGCGGGCAGGATTAAGATCTTACAAACATGTCAGCGGGCAGGGTACTCTTTTCAGGATTAAGATCTTACAAACATGTCAGTGGGCAGGATTAAGATCTTACAAACATGTCAGTGGGCAGGATTAAGATCTTACAAACATGTCAGCGGGCAGGATTAAGATCTTACAAACATGTCAGCGGGCAGGATTAAGATCTTACAAACATGTCAGCGGGCAGGATTAAGATCTTACAAACATGTCAGTGGGCAGGATTAAGATCTTACAAACATGTCAGCGGGCAGGGTACTCTTTTCAGGATTAAGATCTTACAAACATGTCAGCAGGCAGGATTAAGATCTTACAAACATGTCAGCGGGCAGGGTACTCTTTTCAGGATTAAGATCTTACAAACATGTCAGCGGGCAGGGTACTCTTTTCAGGATTAAGATCCTACAAACATGTCAGCGAGCAGGGTACTCTTTTCAGGATTAAGATCTTACAAACATGTCAGTGGGCAGGATTAAGATCTTACAAACATGTCAGCGGGCAGGGTACTCTTTTCAGGATTAAGATCTTACAAACATGTCAGTGGGCAGGATTAAGATCTTACAAACATGTCAGCGGGCAGGGTACTCTTTTCAGGATTAAGATCTTACAAACATGTCAGCGGGCAGGATTAAGATCTTACAAACATGTCAGCGGGCAGGGTACTCTTTTCAGGATTAAGATCTTACAAACATGTCAGTGGGCAGGATTAAGATCTTACAAACATGTCAGTGGGCAGGGAACTCTTTTCAGGATTAAGATCTTACAAACATGTCAGTGGGCAGGATTAAGATCTTACAAACATGTCAGTGGGCAGGGTACTCTTTTCAGGATTAAGATCTTACAAACATGTCAGCGGGCAGGGAACTCTTTTCAGGATTAAGATCTTACAAACATGTCAGTGGGCAGGATTAAGATCTTACAAACATGTCAGTGGGCAGGGTACTCTTTTCAGGATTAAGATCTTACAAACATGTCAGCGGGCAGGGTACTCTTTTCAGGATTAAGATCTTACAAACATGCCAGTGGGCAGGGTACTCTTTTAAGGATTAAGATCTTACAAACATGTCAGCGGGCAGGGTACTCTTTTCAGGATTAAGATCTTACAAACATGTCAGCGGGCAGGATTAAGATCTTACAAACATGTCAGTGGGCAGGGTACTCTTTTCAGGATTAAGATCTTACAAACATGTCAGCGGGCAGGGTACTCTTTTCAGGATTAAGATCTTACAAACATGTCAGTGGGCAGGGTACTCTTTTCAGGATTAAGATCTTACAAACATGTCAGCGGGCAGGGTACTCTTTTCAGGATTAAGATCTTACAAACATGTCAGCGGGCAGGATTAAGATCTTACAAACATGTCAGCGGGCAGGGTACTCTTTTCAGGATTAAGATCTTACAAACATGTCAGTGGGCAGGATTAAGATCTTACAAACATGTCAGCGGGCAGGATTAAGATCTTACAAACATGTCAGCGGGCAGGGTACTCTTTTCAGGATTAAGATCTTACAAACATGTCAGTGGGCAGGATTAAGATCTTACAAACATGTCAGCGGGCAGGATTAAGATCTTACAAACATGTCAGCGGGCAGGGTACTCTTTTCAGGATTAAGATCTTACAAACATGTCAGTGGGCAGGATTAAGATCTTACAAACATGTCAGTGGGCAGGGTACTCTTTTCAGGATTAAGATCTTACAAACATGTCAGCGGGCAGGGTACTCTTTTCAGGATTAAGATCTTACAAACATGTCAGCGGGCAGGGTACTCTTTTCAGGATTAAGATCTTACAAACATGTCAGCGGGCAGGGTACTCTTTTCAGGATTAAGATCTTACAAACATGTCAGCGGGCAGGATTAAGATCTTACAAACATGTCAGTGGGCAGGATTAAGATCTTACAAACATGTCAGCGGGCAGGGTACTCTTTTCAGGATTAAGATCTTACAAACATGTCAGCGGGCAGGATTAAGATCTTACAAACATGTCAGCGGGCAGGGTACTCTTTTCAGGATTAAGATCTTACAAACATGTCAGCGGGCAGGATTAAGATCTTACAAACATGTCAGTGGGCAGGGTACTCTTTTCAGGATTAAGATCTTACAAACATGTCAGCGGGCAGGGTACTCTTTTCAGGATTAAGATCTTACAAACATGTCAGCGGGCAGGGTACTCTTTTCAGGATTAAGATCTTACAAACATGTCAGTGGGCAGGATTAAGATCTTACAAACATGTCAGTGGGCAGGGTACTCTTTTCAGGATTAAGATCTTACAAACATGTCAGCGGGCAGGGTACTCTTTTCAGGATTAAGATCTTACAAACATGTCAGCGGGCAGGATTAAGATCTTACAAACATGTCAGCGGGCAGGATTAAGATCTTACAAACATGTCAGCGGGCAGGATTAAGATCTTACAAACATGTCAGCGGGCAGGATTAAGATCTTACAAACATGTCAGCGGGCAGGATTAAGATCTTACAAACATGTCAGCGGGCAGTGCAGCACATTCAGGGATTCAGTCATTCACCTCAGTTAAAGATGTTATGTTTGGTACTCGTGCTCTTAGTGCTTCAGATTATTTGACTCAGCTCAATTAAAAAAGCTTCATTCGTCTCTAAATGCTCATGTTGTCTGATCTATTTGCTTTTCAATAGCCAGATTTCTGCTTTAGGATGTTCGACTCATGGATGGCAGGCGTACACACTAAGGTATTGATCAAACTGATTGATTTTAGATCAATGCTTTGAGATTTATTATGGTAACAACTCTAATGGGAGCCAGATCTGATGGTGGACATCACAGAGCTAGCATCAAACTTTCTCTTCCTCAATAGTTATATCAGAGAAATGAACATTGTCTCATATTAAACTCATGAAGGGACTTGGTTGTTTTTGTTGTTTGAACCATATTAAGTCCTTTTATTCTGCGCGATAAGCATTAAGTGAGTTTAAGAATGTGTTTACTAAATCCTGATAAATACTCCAGCACAAATGGGCTTGGGAATAAAACAAACAAACTCCAAATGCTAAGGTGGCTGTACTGTTACTGTAGCTCGTACAGACACTCAGTTTTGCCTTTTAAATCTCTGATCAAATACCTCGCTGTTAGACCCCGCACTAGCTCTAATTCTCCTTTCTCACCCCACAAAACCTTCCTTAAGCAAGAAACCGGTTCAATCATCACCTAAACCTACTCTCAATGTAATCTGTCCACTCAGCGCTATTCAGGACACTCCTTTAGAATAGCTGCTGCAACAACGGCTGCCTTCAAGGCATTTCATCTTCATCCCTGCAGCACATGGGTCATTGGTCCTCAGCAGCATTCTCTGCTTATATTCGTCCTGATGCCAAAGCTGTGTTGGCCAAACAAAGGTGTGTGCAACCTTAAAATACTTTGGTAAGTTCCTCATATAACTGGTGGTGGTTTAAAGGTTTCCGTAACAATAATTTAACCTGTTTAAGATGTTCTTTAAAATTAGATAATGATAATTACACTACATTCATAAGAACATTGATAATTTAATAATCTTAAGTTAGATATATAGCTATATACATAATAAAAATAGATAAATAATATAAATAAATAAAATAAAATAAAATAAAATAAAATAAAATGGATAAAATTAAGTAATAAATAAACCCTAAATAATAGATTAACCTACCAAATTTAATTAGATAATTTATTGCAGGTCACATCTGAGGTGGCAGTACCTACAAATGCTGGACCTTTTATAGTCAGGAGGTCACATCTGAGGTGGCAGTACCTACAAATGCCGGACCTCCTTGACCCGCAATCGTCAAAAGCATAAAGCTTGCATCACACAATCCAAAATCCCTAAATATAGAAAAATAAATGAATAAATAAATAAATATTGCTTCCATGCTCATCAAATCCACTGAATGTCAGACCTAATTCATTCAAAGTACTGTAGTCATATCAATAAATAATTTAAAATAAAATATAATCATTCAAACATACTGATGATAAATATAAACAACAAATAATTAGGCTAAACAATTTTGGGGGGGATTATATCTAAAAAAAAAGTAATTAAGGTATTATCTAGAATCATCATTTAAATGTACTCTATTCCTTCTTCACCCTTATCGTCACTCTTAGAAATCTCGCTGGTCTTCTATTCTAAGCTAGCTCTCTCTCTTACCTTATTCTGTTGGGGGGTATCCTATCTGATCTGACGGGCTGTACCCCTTTTTCTAGACCGACGGGGTTCACTACGAAGTCTTACGCCAAAGACTTTTGATTCATCATTAAATATAAAAAAATTTTCTTTGTGAAATAAACGAATGATCACGCTTCTTTTGTCTCTCCGGATTGAAATGTCACTTAGGACCATGAAATAACAAATCACTGACACAATTCAAAAATCTTACTGCAAAAGATTGCCTTAAAATTTTAAGTTTTCTCAATTATTCTGTTTTTTACAGTGTACTTTTTGCTGCTGTAAATTGGAATTTCCCCTTCTGGGACTAATAAAGCAATATCTTACCTTACCTTACCTTATCTTACCTTATCTTATCTTACCTTACCTTATCTTACCTTACCTTACCTTATCTTATCTTATCTTACCTTACCTTATCTTATCTTATCTTACCTTACCTTATCTTATCTTATCTTACCTTACCTTATCTTATCTTATCTTACCTTACCTTATCTTATCTTATCTTACCTTACCTTATCTTACCTTATCTTATCTTACCTTACCTTATCTTATCTTACCTTATCTTACCTTATCTTATCTTACCTTACCTTATCTTATCTTATCTTACCTTACCTTATCTTATCTTATCTTACCTTACCTTATCTTACCTTATCTTATCTTACCTTACCTTATCTTATCTTACCTTATCTTACCTTATCTTATCTTACCTTACCTTATCTTATCTTATCTTACCTTACCTTATCTTATCTTGTCTTACCTTACCTTATCTTATCTTATCTTACCTTACCTTATCTTATCTTATCTTACCTTACCTTATCTTATCTTATCTTACCTTACCTTATCTTATCTTATCTTACCTTACCTTATCTTATCTTATCTTACCTTACCTTATCTTATCTTACCTTACCTTATCTTATCTTATCTTACCTTACCTTACCTTATCTTATCTTACCTTACCTTATCTTATCTTATCTTATCTTACCTTATCTTATCTTATCTTACCTTACCTTACCTTATCTTACCTTACCTTATCTTATCTTATCTTACCTTATCTTACCTTACCTTACCTTACCTTATCTTATCTTATCTTACCTTATCTTACCTTACCTTACCTTACCTTATCTTATCTTATCTTACCTTATCTTACCTTATCTTATCTTACCTTACCTTATCTTATCTTATCTTATCTTACCTTATCTTATCTTATCTTACCTTACCTTACCTTATCTTACCTTACCTTATCTTATCTTATCTTACCTTATCTTACCTTACCTTACCTTACCTTATCTTATCTTATCTTACCTTATCTTACCTTACCTTATCTTACCTTACCTTACCTTATCTTACCTTACCTTACCTTATCTTATCTTACCTTATCTTATCTTACCTTATCTTATCTTACCTTACCTTATCTTATCTTATCTTACCTTATCTTACCTTACCTTATCTTATCTTACCTTACCTTACCTTACCTTATCTTATCTTATCTTACCTTATCTTACCTTACCTTATCTTACCTTACCTTACCTTATCTTACCTTACCTTACCTTATCTTATCTTACCTTACCTTACCTTACCTTATCTTATCTTATCTTACCTTATCTTACCTTACCTTACCTTATCTTATCTTACCTTACCTTACCTTATCTTATCTTACCTTATCTTACCTTACCTTACCTTATCTTACCTTACCTTACCTTATCTTATCTTACCTTACCTTACCTTATCTTATCTTATTTTACCTTATCTTATCTTATCTTACCTTATCTTACCTTACCTTACCTTACCTTATCTTATCTTATTTTACCTTATCTTATCTTATCTTACCTTATCTTACCTTACCTTACCTTATCTTATCTTATTTTACCTTATCTTATCTTATCTTACCTTATCTTATCTTACCTTACCTTATCTTACCTTATCTTACCTTACCTTACCTTACCTTATCTTATCTTATTTTATCTTACCTTATCTTATCTTACCTTACCTTATCTTATCTTACCTTACCTTACCTTATCTTATCTTACCTTATCTTACCTTACCTTATCTTACCTTATCTTACCTTACCTTACCTTATCTTATCTTATCTTATTTTATCTTACCTTATCTTATCTTACCTTACCTTATCTTATCTTATCTTACCTTACCTTACCTTATCTTATCTTACCTTACCTTATCTTATCTTACCTTACCTTACCTTACCTTATCTTATCTTATTTTATCTTACCTTATCTTATCTTACCTTACCTTATCTTATCTTATCTTACCTTACCTTACCTTATCTTATCTTACCTTATCTTATCTTACCTTACCTTACCTTACCTTATCTTATCTTATTTTATCTTACCTTATCTTATCTTACCTTACCTTATCTTATCTTACCTTACCTTACCTTACCTTATCTTATCTTATTTTATCTTACCTTATCTTATCTTACCTTACCTTATCTTATCTTATCTTATCTTACCTTATCTTACCTTACCTTACCTTATCTTATCTTATTTTACCTTATCTTATCTTATCTTACCTTATCTTATCTTACCTTACCTTATCTTACCTTATCTTACCTTACCTTACCTTACCTTATCTTATCTTATTTTATCTTACCTTATCTTATCTTACCTTACCTTATCTTATCTTACCTTACCTTACCTTATCTTATCTTACCTTATCTTACCTTACCTTACCTTACCTTATCTTATCTTATTTTATCTTACCTTATCTTATCTTACCTTACCTTATCTTATCTTATCTTATCTTACCTTACCTTACCTTATCTTAACTTACCTTACCTTATCTTACCTTATCTTATCTTACCTTACCTTATCTTATCTTATCTTACCTTATCTTACCTTACCTTATCTTATCTTACCTTATCTTACCTTACCTTATCTTACCTTACCTTATCTTATCTTATCTTACCTTATCTTACCTTACCTTATCTTATCTTACCTTACCTTACCTTATCTTAACTTACCTTACCTTATCTTACCTTATCTTATCTTACCTTACCTTATCTTATCTTATCTTACCTTATCTTACCTTACCTTATCTTATCTTACCTTATCTTACCTTACCTTATCTTACCTTACCTTATCTTATCTTATCTTACCTTATCTTACCTTACCTTATCTTATCTTACCTTATCTTACCTTATCTTATCTTATCTTACCTTACCTTATCTTATCTTACCTTACCTTACCTTATCTTATCTTACCTTACCTTATCTTATCTTACCTTACCTTATCTTACCTTACCTTACCTTATCTTATCTTACCTTACCTTACCTTATCTTATCTTACCTTACCTTATCTTACCTTATCTTACCTTACCTTACCTTACCTTATCTTATCTTATTTTATCTTACCTTATCTTATCTTACCTTACCTTATCTTATCTTATCTTACCTTACCTTATCTTACCTTATCTTATCTTACCTTACCTTATCTTATCTTACCTTATCTTACCTTATCTTATCTTACCTTACCTTATCTTATCTTATCTTATCTTACCTTATCTTATCTTACCTTACCTTATCTTATCTTATCTTATCTTACCTTACCTTACCTTATCTTAACTTACCTTACCTTATCTTATCTTATCTTACCTTATCTTACCTTACCTTATCTTATCTTATCTTACCTTATCTTACCTTACCTTATCTTACCTTATCTTATCTTATCTTACCTTACCTTATCTTATCTTACCTTACCTTACCTTATCTTATCTTACCTTACCTTACCTTACCTTATCTTATCTTATCTTACCTTACCTTATCTTATCTTACCTTACCTTACCTTATCTTATCTTACCTTACCTTATCTTATCTTACCTTACCTTACCTTACCTTATCTTATCTTACCTTACCTTATCTTATCTTACCTTATCTTACCTTATCTTACCTTACCTTACCTTATCTTATCTTATTTTATCTTACCTTATCTTATCTTACCTTACCTTATCTTACCTTACCTTATCTTATCTTATTTTATTTTATCTTATCTTATCTTACCTTACCTTATCTTATCTTACCTTACCTTACCTTATCTTATCTTACCTTACCTTATCTTATCTTACCTTACCTTATCTTATCTTACCTTATCTTACCTTACCTTACCTTACCTTACCTTACCTTACCTTATCTTATTTTATCTTATCTTACCTTACACTACCTTACCTTACAGTAACCCAAAGAAGGAATTAACTGGTTATCTAAGGTTAAACTAAATCACTCTAATACTAGAAGCTTTAAACTTTAAAAAAAACAAAAAAAAAAAAAAAAAAAAAAAAAATTACAGGATCAAATGGCATCTATCAGGTTTATTTATGGAGGGTAACTGTGATGTAGTTTGACTTTCTGATTCTCCTGATCTCTCCTGAAGAGCCTGGCCCTCTTCAAACCACTGACAGTCTGCCATCTAGTGGGGACTGGTGGGAAATGCTGTGTACCTCCATGATGGTGCTATGTGGATTACATTAAATGTTACTGACAATTATTTTAAAAGGATCTATGAGAGTCTCTGTGACTACCAGCCACCTTTTCCCTAATTTTAAAGTTGATGTTTCACACACAACAACATATATATATATATATGTGTGTGTGTGTGTGTGTGTGTGTGTGTGTGTGGATTTAACCCAAATGATATTTTTAATGCTAAAATAGAATTATTATTGTTATCCATGAATTTTCACATTTACTGATTTACAAAAAACTGAAAAAATAGTAAAGCACATGAATATTTCTGATGAATGTGTCAGATTATAGTTATTTACTGTCATCCCTGAACAGAAAATGAGTTTTAGTGGTTGAATGTTATGCTTGATTCATTTCTGACTTCTCAGAGAAGCCCAGTGAGCCGGCTCAGATTTGGGTGAATTAAGTTTGAAATTCCTCATTCCTGTTCAAAATGGTAAAACGTGGAGAGCTGACTGACAATGAAAGAGTCGGCATTAAAGCGCTTCATGATGCTGGATGGTCTCTGAGACATAAAGGGTGGTCAGGTCTGCTTTGGAGTCACCTGCCCAGACTGGTACTTAGAAAATGCACCAAGGAGGAGGCAGGAAACCAAAGTTAACTGGAGCAGATGTCAGACTCCTCAAGATTTGAAGTACTAGAGACAAGCTGTTTTTACACAGAGATTCTGCAATAAAGGCAAAAAGGAATCCCCATCTCTGTTCCACAACAAGCATTTCACACAAAGGTGTAACAGAGCCGAGCTCACACACACGCCGCGTCCCGTAGTCAGATGGCAGCCGCTGCCCGAGCTGCTGCTTTCAATGAAACTCAAAACTCTGGATTCCTGGGTTCAAAACTTTGTATCTTCTAAATGACATATGGGGAAAATAACATGAACATTCATTTTTTTTAATCGATTAGATCCAATAGACTTTTTTCCTCCATGTTTCTGAGTTAGAGGTCCGACTTTAAGCAGTGTCACAGCACACGTATCTACAATGGAGGTGGGAAACTTCAGAGTACTGATCTTCAGGCAGAGATGAATCTTCTAGATCAGAGTCTGAGGAAGTCTCCAGAATGACCATAAGCAGACGACTGAGGGAACAAGGCTTAGAGGGCAGAACAGCTGCTAAGAAGCCATTATTGAGGCCTGCAAACATCCAGAAAGGCCTCAGATTATCCAGGGAGCACAAACACTGGACTGTTGATGACTGGAAGAAGGTCCTCTGGACGGACCAGTCCAAGTCTGAACTCTTGGGTCAGCATGGTCGTGTTTATGTCCGCAGAAAAGCTGGAGAAGGTTGAATCATCTACTGCTCGGTTTTATAAAAACACAAGATGACAGATTTAAAAATACCATCATAAGTGGCAATCTAAATTTTGGGAATAAATTTCAAGTGAATATTTTGCATCAAACTAGGGCTGAAGGTAAAATGGATCATAATACATTTTGAGTTTCACTATGTGGATCATTTTCTGTTCTTTTATCCTCTAAACCTTTCCGTTTCAGTCCGGCTGCCTCGTTTCCTTGTCACGGTTTCTTCATGGCATCTCCTCAGTGGAGCGTTCTCTCTTAAGCTTTGGTTCACTACTTTTCTGTCGAAGTTTTGAAGTTGTCATGTAAAGTGTTATCACGGTGAACTTTCACTGACGACTGGATAATCTCCCGTCTCTAGATTGTTTCTGTCTTGCTAATTGCTGGGATTGACCAACAGTCCTCAGTAGTCAGTAACTGTAGTGTAAATCCTGCAGCCAGTATATAGTTGCAGGATTTACACTCTGGTGTCTCCTGTTGCCTGCTGACTGTGACAGCAGCAGAGACTGTTGGATTAAAAATGTTGGCTGTGATCAATCTAACTGTAGTAATAATGATCTGATTCTGGTAGCTTTACCAGCAGCTAACAGTTTTAATCCAACCATCTATTGGTACAAACCTATAACTCCTAATTTTTAGTTCATATGGCCAACATTTACACTCAATGCTGATATTCACAGCCAAAAGACCAGCTGTAAACATCAGTAAGTACAAAAATAAAAATATCAGCAGATGTCAAACTTTCTATCTGCTGATATCAGACGATAATACCATGCATCCCACTAACCTCTACAGATCAGATGGATTTTTTTGCCTCTTTGTCCTTTTGAAGAATGTAACTGTGGTCTGAAAAAGCTCTGTGCTTTCACCTCATGACTTCTAGAGCAGCTCAGAAGTCGAGTGAATGAGAGCGTGTTTGCAGCCAGTTACAGGATATAATAGAGAATCAAAGGCGCTATCATATCTAGATCTGTCATATCTATCATAGCTATAGAAATATTAGAATGGGTTTCCACCACAGTAACAGCAGCTTGTCCGCTTCCTCGTCTTTCCCTTGTTCTGCCAGTGTTGAAGATTTCAGCACTAAACCTGTCTAAAAAATAAACCTGAACCTTGATAGTCAATGAAATATTGAATATTTATTTTACAGTGTTTAATAATGAAATAGTAGAATAGTAGAATAGAAGAGTTCAGAGTAACTAATTCTGTCCAAAACTACTGAAAATGAAAATTCTCAGACCTGTTGAATGGCTGAAGTTGTTCAGATGTACAGACTGATTGAATTTTCCTTTTCCACTTTCGTTTGTTGTTGTTTTCTCCACATTTCTGAGGTTTCCTCTTCTGCTGACTAGAAATAAAATAACGACCTAAAGATGAGTTTCCTATCTGTCTTGTATGTTGTGTTTTGTTGCTGTGACATAAATGTTGCTGAGAACATGTGGCTGCTGTTGTGGTCTTTGATAATTATGAATTAAAGCTTTTTCTGGGGTTTTACTGGTTTCGTTGACTGACCAGTAGCCCTTACAGAAGCTTGTCCAGTCTAGGTTTGGGTGGCTTTTCGAGGTCTTTAAAAATGAAATCCACATCCAATCCAACATTGAACATATTGTTTTTTTTAACCATCCAATTTCCATCTTATCTTTACATTTTAAAGGAGCAGCAACATTTAAAGGACGACCTAGTTAACAGAATATTTTCCTGAAATTAGAAATTCAATGTCTCTTTCATGACAAGTGGAGATGAAACTGAAGTGCTAATTTAATCATTTTAAGTAAAAAATGCACATTTTTACTCATTTTCATTACTTTTTATTCATTTGTTGTTGTGGTTTTTATTATTGGTACTTGCATTTAATCCTCTATTGCATGGATTTTTTTTTTTTTTTTTTTTTGAGGAAAAAAAGATTTCACCCTACATTTTGGCTGACTGGGGTCCTTATTGAAGAATTAACCCCCACCCCCCACCCCACCACTCCAGATTTTGGTTCATTGCCTCAGGGCAACAACGGGCAACCAGCAAGCCAATGGTTTCCAGTATGTACAAAAATTAAACAAACAGGCAGTTTAATAAAATGATATTTTATTTTAACAACCTGCACATTACAAAACAACTTATATTCATATATTCTATACTCAAACATTGATGCCATTAGTCATAGTCTACTGTATACTACACATGTAACAGTAGGGGTATAGGGGTCACATATTACACTGGACTTCTACTCTAGGAAACAATTATCAAATACACCTTCTTCATATGTGACGGCAAGAGAAGAGAAAATCTGATCTTAACTGTAAACTGTCTTTACTTTTTTCAGCTTAAACTGCATCGGAGGACTTTTCCTCAGAGTAGAGGGACTTAGACCCCCCTGTGACAGACAGAGTGGTTCCCCCCACAGAAATGTCCCTGTTTGAACCCTGCTTGACCCCTGTACCACCTCCTTCATATGTAGAGTGAGGAACCAGCTGTGTTCATAGGTCTGCATGGAGGAGTTGGTGTAGGTGTAGTGTAGTGTAGTAGGGGGTCCCAGGACCAGGGCTGAGAACCACTGCTTCAGCAAAATGACTCTAAGAGTGGTGGCCTGACTGCATAATGTCGCCCTGAGGGTATGGACCAAAAAATAGTTCTTAATGATTAAAATATAAAAAAATATTTTTTCAAACATCAAAACACATTACTTTATTAATGCACATATTTTTATTGATACATTTCTTTTTTTTTTTTTTAATCGTGAAATCTCTGGTTGTGGCCCCAAAAAGTGATGCTGCACCCTCCTGTAAAATATCACAACCACTGCTGCCCCCATTTTTATTGCTAACAGTTAGTTATTGATAAATTATATTTAAAAAAGAACACCAGAACACTACAGGGGGAGTCTAATGATAAAACAGTCTGGTTTGCAATAAAGGGTTAACTCAATGAATGTAATAGTTTGTGCGTATTTTGAAAATTCACATACTTGTCATCTACGTGTATTGCCTCACGTAGTGGACGTAGCCAGCCAGTCAATGAGGCGTCTGTGTAGGCCTATATTATGTCTATGCTTGCTATTATGTGTATATATATATATATATATACATAATGTATATGCTATCGAGGACACAGCCAGAGAAAATTGCGGGTCCAGCACAATAACTTTATATTCCCGCTGTCCCTTCTGTTGGTCATGATCACGGTAAATATTGTTAATTTTATTGTGCGCGAGTTGTTAAATGTGATTTTAAGACATGTGTTGGACTTAATTTGATTCATTTTAATTCAAACCGTAAGAAATTAAAGAAATTAAAGATAAAAGAATAAAGAGAATAAAGTAAAAATTAAAGAATAAAGATAAAGATAAAGAATTAAAGTAAAAAGAATAAAGAATAAAAATTTAAGTAAAAGATAGTAAAGAGATAAGTAAGTAAAATTAAGAGATAAAGATTGAAAAGTAAAAATTGAATAAGATAAAGTAAAAGATTAGTAAAAGAATAAAGTAAAGAATAAAGAAGAAAAGAAAAAAGTTAAAAAATTGAAGAATTAAAGATAAAGAATAAGAGTAAAGTAAAGAGATAAAATTAAGTAAAGAGATAAAGAGATAAAAGTAAAGTAAAGAATTTTAAAGATAAAGATAAGTAAAAATTAAAATTAAGTAAATTAAAGATAAAAATTAAAGAATAAAATAAGAAAAAGTAAGAATAAAGATAAAGTAAAAATTAAAAGTAAAAATTAAATGAATAAAGAGATAAGTAAAGAATAAAGATAAAAAGAATAAAGAATAAAGATAAAGTAAAGAGATAAAGAATTGAAAAGTAAAGATAAGTAAAATTAAGAGATAAAAATAAGAATAAAGATAAAAATTAAAGTAAAGAATTAAGATAAAAAATTAAAGTAAAAAGAATAAAGAATTAAAGTAAAGATAAAGAATTAAAGATAAATTAAAAAGATAAAGTAAAGTAAGAATTAAAAGAATAAAAATTTAAGTAAGAATTAAAGAATAAAGTAAAGATAAAGAATAAATGAGAATAAAGAATTAAAGTAAGATAAAATAAAGAATAAATAAAGATAAAAATTAAAGTAAAAGTAAAGTAATAAAGATAGATAGAAAAATTAAAAGAATAAAGATTGAAGTGAATAAAAAGAATTAAAGAATTAAAATAAAATTAAAGTAAAAGATAAAGGTGAATTGAAATAAGATGAAAAGTAGAATTAAAGAATAAAGAATAAGAAAGGTAAGAATTAAAGAATAAAATTAATAAAATTAAGATAAAGATAAAAAAGAATAAAGATAAAAAGAAGGTAAAAGAGATAAAGAAATTAAATAAAAGGATAAAGAATAAAGATAAAGATAAAAAGATAAGTAAAAGAATAAAAAATTAATTAAAGAATAAAGGAATTAAAGTAAAAGAATTAAAGAAGATAAAGATAAGTAAAGAATTAAAAGATAAAAAATTAAGTAAAATTAAAGAATTAAAGAATAAGTAAAGAATAATTAAAGAGAATAAAGATAAAGTAAAAATTAAAGATAAAAAGATAAAGTAAAAGAATAAAGAGAATAAAAATTAAAAAGATAAAAGATAAAAGTAAAGAATAAAGAATTAAGTAAAATAAAGAAATAAAGTAAAGATAAAGAATAAAAGATAAAGATAAATAAAAGAATAAAGAGATAAAGTAAAGAATTAAAAAGTAAAGATAAAGAATAAGTAAAGATAAGTAAAATTAAAGATAAAGAATAAGTAATAAAGATTAAGTAAATTAAAGGTAAAGTAAAAGAATAAAAGATAAAAGTAAAATTAAAGAATAAAGAAGTAAGTAAAATTAAAGAATAAAGTAAATTAAGTAAAAAATTAAAGAATAAGTAGAAATTAAGATAAAGGAATAAAAAGATAAAAAATTAAAGAATAAAAGAATAAAGTAAAGATAAAGTAAAAATTAAAGATAAGAATAAAGTAAAGAATTAAAAGAATAAAGATAAAGATAAAGTAAAGAATTAAAAGATAAGATAAAGAAAAAGATAAAGAAATTAAAGTAAGAATTAAAGATAAAAAGTAAAGTAAAAATAAAGAATAAAAGTAAATTAAGTAAGAGATTAAAGAATAAAATTAAAGATAAAGATAAAAGTAAAAAATTAAAGAATTAAAAGATAGAATAAAGAATAAAGGTGGATAAAATGAGGTAAAGGTGAGGATGATAAAATTAAAGATAAGGTTAAAGTAAAAATTGAATGAGAATGAAGTGAAATTAAAGAAAAAGATAAAGTAAAGGATGAGGTTGAAGATAAAGGATAAGTAAAGGGATAAAGAGATAAAGAAGGTTGAGATGAGGATAAAAAGGTGAAAATAAAAAATAAAGAATAAAGAATAAAGTAAAGAATTAAATAAAAGAAGAAGAATAAAAGAAGTAAAGATAAAAAAAATTAAAGAATTAAGTAAAATTAAAAAAGAGATTAAAGATAAAGAAGTAAAGATAAAAATTTAAAAGAATAAAAGAAATTAAAAGTAAAGAATAAAAATTAAGTAAAGAATAAAGATAGAAGTAAGAATTAAAGATAAAGAATAAGTAAGAATTAAAGAATAAAGAGATAAAGTAAAATAAAGAATAAAGATAAAAAGATAAAGTAAAAGAATTAAAGAATAAAGGAAAGAATAAAAAGTAAAGAATTAAAAGATAAAGTAAAATTGAAATAAAAAATAAAGAATAAAGTAAAATTAAAGAGATAAAGAATAAAGTAAAGAATTGAAAAAGAAATAAAAAGTAAAATTAAAGAATAAAGTAAAATTAAAAGAATAAAGAGATAAGTAAGATTAAAGAATAAAAGGGAATAAGTAAAGTAAAGAATAAAGATAAGAATTAAAGATAAAGAATAAAGTAAGAAAAATTAAAAGAATAAAGAATTAAAAGACAAAGAGAATAAAAGTAAAGAATAAAGAAAGATAAAGGAATAAAGTAAAAATAAAGAGATAAGAAGTAAAGAATTAAAGAATAAAATTAAAAATAAAATTAAGATAAAGATAATAAAAGAATTAAAGAATAAAGAATTAAGTAAAAAGATAAAGAATAAAAATTAAAAGTAAAAATTAAAGAATAAAGATAAAGTAAGAATTAAAGAATAAAAAGGGTGAAGAAGTAAAAGAATTAAAGAATAAAGATTAAAGTAAAGAATAAAAATAAAGTAAAATTGAAAGATAAAAGAATAAAGTAAAAATAAAGATAAAGATAAGTAAGAATAAAATAAAAGATAAGTAAAGAATTAAAATAATAAAAGATAAGTAAAATTGAAAATTAAAAAGATAAAAGAATTAAGTAAAGAATTAAAGAATAAAGATAAAAAAATAAAAAGATTAAAGAATAAAAGAATTAAAGAGATAAAAAGATAAATAAAAAGATAAAAAATTAAAGAGATAAAGAGATAAAGTAAAGAATTAAAATAAAGAGATAAAGTAAAGAATTAAGATAAAATAAAGTAAAAATTAAAGAATAAAAGATAAAAGTAAAAATTAAAGTAATAAAAAATTAAGTAAAGAATAAAAATAAGAAAGATAAAGAAGAATAAAAGTAAGTAAAATTAAAGATAAAAATTAAGAAGTAAAAAATAAAGATAAAAAGATAAAGAATTAAGTAAAATTAAAAGATAAAGATAAAATTAAAAAGTAAAGAATTAAGGAATAAAAGATAAGTATTAAAAGTTAAAGAATAAAGAATTTAAAGTAAAATTAAAGAAATTAAAGATAAAGAATTTAAAGATTAAAGAATAAAGATAAAGTAAAGAATTAAAGATAAAAGAATAAAAGAATTAAAGATAAAAATTAAGTAAAAATTAAAAAGAATAAAAGAATAAGTAAAATTAAAGATAAAAATTAAGTAAAAATTAAAGAATAAAGATAAATAAAGATTAAAAGATAAAAATTAAAGATAAGTAAAAATTAAAGAATAAAGAAATAAAGTAAGATAAAGAATAAGTAAAGAATTAAAATTAAAAAAAGAATAAATAAAAAGTAAAGAATAAAGAATAAGTAAAATTAAAGATAAAGAATTAAGTAAAAAATTAAGAAATAAAAATAAAGTAAAAGATAAAAATTAAAGAATAAAAGATAAGTAAAATTAAAGAATAAAGAATAAAGATAATTAAAGATAAGAATTAAAGTAAATAAGAATAAAAGATATTAAGTAAAGAATTAAAAAGAATAAAGAATAAAAGTAAAAAATTAAAGAATAAAAGATAAGTAAGAAATTAAAGATAAAGGATAAGTAAAGAATTAAAGATAAAGAAAGAGAGATAAAGTAAAAAGATAAAGAATTAAGTAAAGAATTAAAAAAATAAAAGATAAAGTAAAGAATAAAAGATAAGATAAGTCAAATTAAAGAGATAAAATAAGATAAAGTAAAGTAAGAATAAAAGTTAAAGTAAAATAAGTAAAGAATAAAGTAAAGTAATAAAAAATAGATAAGTAAGAATTAAAGATAAAAGATAAGTAAAGAATAAAAAGATAAAAAAAGTAAAGAATAAAGAATAAATAAAAGTAAAGAATTAAAGATAAAGATAAGTAAATTAGAATAAAGAATAAAGTAAAAGTAAAGAATAAAGATAAAGTAAAATTAAAGAATAAAGAAGTAAAATAAAATAAATAAGTAATAAAATAAAGAAATAAAAGTAGTAAAATTAAAGAATAAAGATAAAGTAAAATTAAAGATAAAAATAAAGAATAAATTAAAAGAATAAAGAATAAAGTAAGAATTAAAGATAAAGAATTAAAATAAAAGTTAAAGAAAGATAAAAGATAAGTAAAATTAAAGATAAAAATTAAAGTAAAGAATAAAAAATTAAAGATAAAATTAAAAGAATAAAGAGATAAAAGTAAAAAATTAAAGATAAAAAGATAAAGTAAAAATTAAAGGAATAAAGATAAAGTAAAGAATTAAAGAATAAAAAATTAAGATAAAAAGATTAAAGATAAAGAATTAAAATAAAAGAATAAGTAAAAATTAAAAGAATAAAGTAAAGAAAAAATAAAGAATAAAGTAAAGAATAAAAAGAATAAAAGATAAGTAAGAATTAAATAAAGATAAAGTAAAATTAAAGAGATTAAAGTAAAAAGATAAAGAATAAAGTAAAGAATAAAATAAAAGAATAAATAAAGATAAAGTAAAAGAATAAAAGATAAAGTAAAGAATTAAAGATAAAGATAAAGTAAAATTAAAAGATAAAGATAAGTAAAAATTAAAGATAAAAGATAAGTAAAAATTAAAGAATAAAAAGATAAGTAATAAAGATAAGAATAAAGATAAAGAATAAAGATAAAGAATAAAGATAAAATTAAAGATAAAATTAAAGAATAAAAAAATTAAAAATAAAAATAAAGAATTAAAGATAAAGATAAAGTAAATTAGAATAAAGAATAAAAGATAAAAGATAAAGATAAAGAATAAGAATAAGAAGATAAAAGTAAAGAATAAAGAATTAAAGATAAAGAATTAAAAGAAAGATAAAGAATAAGAGTAAAATTAAAGATAAAGATAAAGTAAAAGAATAAAGAATAAGTAAAATTAAGAATAAAAGAATAAGTAAAAGATTAAAAGAATAAAAAGAATAAAGATAAAAAATTAAAGAATAAAGATAAGAATAAAGTAAAAATTAAAGAATAAAAGAATAAAGAATTAAAAAAGTAAAAATTAAAGAATAAAGATAAAAGTAAGAATTAAAGATAAGAAGATAAAAGTAAAGAATTAAAGAGATAAAGAGATAAAAAAGTAAAAATTAAAGAGATAAAGGGAATAAGTAAAGATAAAGGGTAAAGTAAGAGAATTGAAAGATAAAGAATAAAGTAAAAATTAAAGAATAAAAATTAAGTAAGAATTAAAAGAATAAAAGATAAAGTAAATATAAAGAGATAAGTAAAGAATGAAAATAAAGAATAAAAGTAAAGATAAAGATAAAGTAAGTAATTAAGAGATAAAGATAAGTAAAGAATTAAAGAATAAAGAGATAAGTAAAAATTAAGAATAAAAAATTAAGTAAAGAATTAAAGATAAAGAATAAGAATAAAAATTAAGGAATAAAGAGATATAAGTAAAGAATAAAGTAGAAGTAAAAAGAATAAAGAATAAAAATTAAAAATAAAAAATTAATAGGAATAAAGAATGAAATTAAAAAGATAAAGAATAAAGATAAAGAGAATTAAAGATAAAGATTAAGTAAAGTAAAGAAAATTGAAAGTAAAGAATTAAAGAAAAGATAAAGAGATAAAAGTAAAGATTAAAGATAAAAAATTAAGTAAAAATTAAAGAATTAGAAGTAAAGAGATAAGATTAAGTAAAATTAAAGTATAAAAGATAAGTAGAAATTAAAGAGATAAGTAAGTAATTGAAGATAAGTAAAAATTTAAAGAATAAAGAAGATGAAATAAAAAGAATAAAAAGATAAAGTAAAAATTAAAGAATAAAGATTAAGTAAGATAAAGATAAAGTAAAAATTAAAGATAAAAGAATAAAGTAAAAATTAAAGAATAAGATTAAAGTAATAAAAGAATAAAGAGATAAAATAAATACATAAAGCAAAGTAAAGATAAAGTAAAAATTAAAGATAAAGGATAAAGTAGTAAATTAAAGATAAAAAATTAAGTAAAAGAATTAAGAATAAAGATAGAATAAGTAAAAAGATAAAAAAATAAAAAAGGATAAAGTAAAGAATAAAGAGGATAAAGTAAAAGGGTAAAATTAAAGAGGATAAAGGAATGAAGTAAAGATAAATGAAGTGAGGTTAAAATAAAAGAATAAAGATAAAGATGAGGAAATTAGAAAAGGTAAAGATAGATGAGAATGAAAAGAATTAAAGATAAAAGAATAAAGTGATTAAAATAAAAGATAAAAAGAAAAAGAATAAAAGATAAGTAAAGGATTTGAAAAGAATAAAGAATTAAAAGAAATGATTAAAAAGAAATTAGAAAATAAAGATAAGAATAAAGAGATAAAGTGAAATTGTGATAAAGATAAAGTAAGAGATTGAAAGAATAAAAGGATAAGTAAAGAATAAAGAGATAAGTAAAGAATAAAATAAAAGAATTAAAAGAAAAGAATAAAAGATAAAGTAAAAATTAAAAGAATAAATAATTGAAAAGTAAAGAATAAGTAAAGAGATAAAGTAAAGAATTAAAGAATAAAGAAAATAAGTAAAGAATAAAGAGATAAGAAGTAAAATTGAAAGAGATAAAAGAGTAAAGTAATTAAAGATAAAGAGATAGAAAGTAAAAATTGAATAGAAAGAATAAAGAAAAAAAAATTAAAAGAATAAAAAGATAAAGTAAAGAATAAAATTAAAGTAAAGATAAAGAATAAAGAAATTAAAGTAAAAATTAAAATAAAAAGAATAAAGAATAAAAGAATTAAAAAGAATAAGTAAGAAGATAAAGAAGATAAGTAAAAAGAATAAAGATAAAGTAAAGAATAAAGAATTAAAGTAAAGATATTAATAAGATAAAGAATAAGAAGTAAAAAATTGAAAATAAGAAATTAAGTAAAAAAGATAAAGAATTAAAAGTAAAAAGATAAATTAGAAGTAAAAATTAAATATAAAGATAAAGTAAAGAATTAAGAGATAAAAATTAGAAAAAGTAAGGTTGAAGATGAGGATGAAGGTGAGGATGAAAAAATGAAAGATGAGAGGATGAGTAAAATTGAAAGAATGAAAGAAATAAAGTAGAGGATGAGGGATGTAAAATGTGGGAATAAGGTGAGGAATTGAAAAAGATGAAAGATGAGGATGAAAGTAAAGAATTAAAGATAAAAGAAGATAAAGTAAAAGAATAAAAGAAAAAGAGATAAAGTAAAGAATAAAAGAAAATGAGAATAAAGTAAAATTGAAAATAAAAGATAAGTAAAAATTAAAAGAATAAAAGATAAAAGTAAAAGAATAAAGAAAAGAGATAAAGATAAGTAAATTTAAAAGAATAAAAATTCAAGTAAAAGAAAAGAGATAAAGAAAGTAAAGAATAAAGAGATAAAGAGATAAAGAAAAGTAAGAATAAAAGAATAAAGATAAAGAAGTAAAAGATAAAGAATAGTAAGTAAAAATTAAAGAATAAAGAGATAAGTAAAGAATAAAGTAATAAAGTAAAAATTAAGAATAAAAGATGAAGTAAATTTAAAATAAAGAATAAAGTAAATTAAAAGAGATAAGTAAAGAATTAGAAAATAAAGAATAAAGTAAAATTTAAGAAAATAAAGATAAAGTAAAATTAAAGAATAAAGAAGATAAAGTAAAGAATAAAGAGAATAAAGTAAAGGTTAAAAAGAATAAAGAGATAAGTAAAAAAGAATAAGTAAAGAATTAAAAGAATAAAGAAATAAGTAAAAGATAAAGTAAGTAAAGATAAATAGATTAAGAATAAGATATAAGAGAATAAAGAATTAAAAGTAAAGAGATATAAGAGATAAAGAAAGTAAAGAATTAAAGAATAAAGAGTAAGAAGTAAAGAATAAAGAATAAAGTAAAGATAAAGAGATAAGAAGTAAAGAATTAAAGATAAAGAGATAAAGTAAAGAATAAAGAATAAAAGAATTAAGTAAAAGATAGAGAATAAGAGATAAGTAAATTAAAGAATAAAAGATAAAGTAATTAAAAGATAAAGATAAGAAGTAAAGAATAAAGATAAAGAGATAAGTAAAGAATTAAAGAGATAAATGGTAAAAGTAAAGAATAAAGAAGATAAGATATAAGAAAGAATTAAAGATAAATTTAAAAGAAGTAAAAAGAATAAAGATAAAGTAAAGAGAATAAAAAATAAAGAAGATAGAAAGAAAGAATAAAGAAGATAAGTAAAAATAAAAGATAAGATAAATGTAAGTAAAGAATATAGAGATAAAAGAATTAAAGTAAAGAATATAAAGAATAAAGTAAAAATTAAAGAATAAGAATTAAAGTAAAAGAATAAAGAGATAATAAAGTAAAGATAAAGAATAAAAGATGTAAAGAGATAAAAAGAAGATAAGTAAAAGAATAAAGAAAAAAGGATAAAAAAGTAAGAATTAAAGTAAAGGAAAATAAAGTAAAGAGAAATTAAAGAATGAAAGAAGTAAAGATGAGAAAAAGATAAAGAAATGAGGAATAAAGTGAGGATGAGGATTTAAAGATAAAGATTGAAGTGAGGATAAAGAATAAGAGTAAAGGAATTGAGGATAAAAGATGAAAGAGGATGAAGTAAAGAATATAAGAATAAAAAATTTAAAATGAAAAGATATAAAAGATAAGTAAAAGAATAAAAGAATAAGAAGATAAGTGAAAAATTAAAAGATAAAAGATAAGTAAAAAGATAAAAAATAAAGAATAAAGTAAAGATAAAGAAGATAAGTAAAGTAAGAATAAAAGAGATAAAGTAAAAGAATAAAGATAAAAGTAAAATTAGAAAAAATAAAAAGAATAAAGTAGAATTTAAGAAAATAAAGATAAGAAGTAAAAAATTAAAGATAAGAAAGTAAAGAAGGTAAAGAATAAGAAGATAAGTAAAGATTAGAATAAATGAAGATAAAAATTTAGAAAATATAAGAAGATTAAAGAAGATGAGGATAAGTAAAAAGATAAAGATAAGATAAAGTAAGAATTAAAGAATAAAAGAGATAAGTAAAAATTAAAGAATAAAGAATAAAAGTAAAAAAAGATAAAGAATAAAATATAAAATAAAGAAAAATGAGGATAAAGTAAAATTGAGATAAAGATGAAGATAAGTAAAATTAAAAGAATAAAGATAAAGGAAATTAAAGATATAAAAGGAATAAAAGAAGTAAAGAGATAATAAAAGATAAAGTAAAAAGAATAAGAAAATAAAGAGATAAAGTAAAGAATAAAGAATAAGTAAAAATTTAAAGAATAAAAGATAAGTAAAGAATAAAAGATAAAGTAAAAATTGAATAAAAGATAAAAGTAAAACTTAGAAAAGAATAAAAGAATAAGTAAAAATTTAAAAAATAAAAGATAAGTAAAAATTAAAGAAAATAAAGAATAAAGAAAATTAAAGATAAAAGATAAAGTAAAAGAATAAAGAATAAATAAGTAAAGAATAAAGAATAAGATAAAGGAAAGAATAAAGGGAATAAAGAATAAAAAGATAAAGTAAAATTAAAAAGAATAAAAATTAAGTAAAAGTAAAAGATAAAAAAGTAAAAATTAAAGAATATAACAAGATAAGTAAAGAATTAAAAGATAAATTAGAATAAAGATAAAGAGAGAGATAAGGTAAAGAATAAAGAAGATAAAGAAATTTAAAAAAGAAGTAAAAGAATATAAAGATAAAGTAAAATTAAAGAATAAAAATTAAAGTAAAATAAAGAATTAAAGAATTAGAAGAGTAAAAATTAAAGATAAAGAATATAAGAAAAGAATAAAGATAATAAGTAAAAGAATAAAGAGATAAGTAAAAATTAAAGATAAAGATAAAGATAAGTAAAGAATAAAAGAATAAAGAGATAAAGAATAAGAATAAAGAATTAAAAGTAAAGAATAAAGAATAAAGGAATAAGTAAAGATAAAAGAAAATTAAGTAAAGAAATTAAAAAATTAGAAAGTAAAGAATAAAAATTAAGAATAAAGAATAAAGAATAAAGAGATAAAGTAAGAATTAAAGATAAAGGATAAGTAAAGAATTAAAGAATAAAGAGATTAAGTAAAAATTAAAGAATAAAAGATAAAGAAAGAAAGAATAAAATAAAAAGATAAGTAAAGAATAAAAGATAAATAAAAATTAAAAGATAAAGATAAAAGTAAAGAAAAAAGAATAAAGATAAGTAAAGAATAAAGAATAAAAGAAGATAAAGAATAAAGATAAAGAAAGTAAAAATAAAAGAATAAAAGAGATAAAGAAGTAAAGAATAAAATAAAAGAAGATAAAGTAAAAGAATAAGATAAAAGTAAATTAAAGAGATAAAAGAGAATAAAGTAAAATAAAGTAATAAAGTAAGAATTAAAGAATAAAGATAGATAAAGTAAATTTAAAAATAAAAGATAAAGTAAGAATTAAAGATAAGAGAATAAAGTAAAAATTTAAAATAAAAGTGAATAAGTAAAGTAAATTAAAGGAATAAGAAGTAAAGAGATTAAAGATAAAAAGATAAGAAGTAAGAATTAAAAAGAATAAAAGATAGTAAAAATTTAAAATAAAGAATAAAGTAAAAAATTAAAGAATAAAAAGATAATAAGTAAAAATAGAAAGAGATAAAAGAATAAGTAAAAAGATAAAGAGATAAAGTAAAGAATGATAAAAGAATAAAGTAAAGAATAAAGAATAAAGAGATAAAGTAAAGAGATAAAGAAGATAAAGTAAGAATAAGAAGAAAGTAAAAGAATTAAAGTAAAGAAATTAAAGATAAAAATTGAATGAATGAAGTAGAGAATAAAGAGAATAAAAGATAATTGAATAAAGATAAATAAAGATGAAGAATTGAGAATAATAGAATAAAGTAAAAGAATAAAAGATAAAAATTTAAAGTAAAGAATATCAAGATAAAGTAAAGAATAAAGAGATAAAGAGATAAGTAAAAGATAAAAGAATAAAGAAGGAATAAGTAAAAAGAATAAAGAATAAAGAATAAAGAAGTAAAATTAAAGAATAAATGGAATAAAGAAAAAGATAAAGAATAAAAAGTAGATAAAAAGTAAAAGAATTAAAAAGAATAAAAATTAAGTAAAAGAGATATAAAGATAAAGAAAATTAAAGATAAAAGAATAAATGCAAAATTAAAGAATAAATGATAAAAAAAGAATAAAAGAATAAAATAAAGTAAAAAATTAAAGAATAAAGAGATAAAAAGTAAAGAATAAAGAATAAAAGAAGATAAGTAAAAAGAATAAAAATAAAGTAAAGAGATTAAAAATTAAAGTAAAGAATAAAAATTAAAGTAAAAGAATAAAGAATAAAAGAATAAAGAAGTAAAATTAAAAAAGATAAAAGATGAAAGAAAGAATAAAAATAAGTAAATTGAAAGAATATAAAGAATTAGAAAGTAAGAGAAATATAAAGAATAATAAAGAATTAAAGATAAAGAGATAACAAGAATAGAAAGTAAAAAATTAAAGAATAAAAATTAAAAAAGTAAGAATAAAAAATAAAGAGATAGAAAAAGAGATAAAGAGATAAGTAAATAAGAATTAAAGATAAATAGATTAAGAAGTAAAGAATGTAAAGAGATAAAGTAAATGTGAATAAAGAGATAAAAAGTAAAAATTAAAGAGATAAAGATAAAAGTAAAGAATAAAGAATGTAAAGAGAATAAAAAAGTAAAGAATAAAGAATTAAAGTAAAATTAGAAAAAGTAAAGAGATAAGTAAAAATTTAGAATAAAGTAAAGATAAAGATAAAAGAAATTAAGTAAAAATTAAAAGAATAAGTAAAATTAAATAAATTAAGTAAAGAATTAAAGAAGATAAAGAATAAGTAAAATTAAAGATAAAAGATAAAGTAAAGAATAAAGAATAAAGTAAAGAATAAGAAAATAAAAGATAAGTAAAAAGAATAAAGAATCAAAGATAAAGTAGAAATTAAAGAATAAAAGATAAAAAGTAATTTAAAAAATAAAAATAAAAGAAGTAAAATTAAAAGAATAATAAAGATAAGTAAAATAGAATAAAATAAAAGAATAAAGTAAAGAATAAAAGATAAGAAAGTAAAATTTAAAAGAATAAAAAATTCAAGTAAAGAGATAAAGAAGATAAAGTAAAAGTAAAGATAAAAGATAAAGTAAAATTTAAAAAATAAAGAATAAAGTAAAATTGAAGAATAAAAAATAAAGTAAAGAATAAAGAATGAGAGAGTAAGAATTAAAGATAAAGGATAAGTAAAATTAAAGAATAAAGAGATGAGGATGAAGTGAAAAAGAATAAAAGAAATAAAGAAGGTAAATAAAAAGATAAAAAGAATAAGTAAGGAATGAAAAAATAAAGAAGATAAATGAGAATAAAAGATAAGAAGTAAATTTAAAAAATAAAAGAAAGTAAAAATTTAAAAGGAATAGGTTAAGCTAAAATCTCAAGGCACACCACAATTGAATTGATATAAAACAGACTTTTTAAATAATGTCACAGTCAGGGTGGCCTATAAGGGGAGAGCTTTCTGGGGCTCATGGAGATGGCAAAATTGGGCAAAAAGTGGCAAAACGAAGTCAGAAATGGGCGAAAATTGGTATAAAAGAGGCCAAACAATGGGTTAAAATTGGCAAAAACTTGTTGAAAGTGTCAAAATAGTGGCAAAAATGGGTTACAAGTGGCCTAAAAGGAATAAATGTTTATAAAGCTGTGTTAAAAGTACTTTAAAAAAAAAAAAAAAAAGGGCGAAAATGGGCAAAAAAAGTGGTCAAACAAATGCAAAAGGGGTTAAAATAAAAGGTGGCACAAATGGGTTGAAAGTGTCAGAAAGGTGGCAAAAAAGGGTTAAAGTTGCAATAAGGTGGTCAAAAGGGGTCAAGGAGTAAAAAATGGCCAAACAATAGCAAAATTGGCCAAAAAGTGGCAAAAAGGTTGCAAAAATGTGTTAAATATGGCAAAATGTTCCAAAAAAAAAAGTGACAAAAAAGGTCAAAAAGTGGCCAAAAGAAACAGTAAAAAATGGCCTAAAAGCAGCAAAAAAAAAAAAAAAAAAAAGGGGGGGGGGCAAAGGTTGACTTCTTTTTTTTTTAACCAGTAAAACCTACTGTGTAAGTGTGAGAGACGAACTGATTCATGTAACTTGCAATGATAAATTGAGGTCAAAGTTCAAAAGAATACTAGATCAAAATTGAATTTTCAGCTGAAAATGCGTGGGGATGCAGAGAACTAAATTAAGCAAAAACTGCTGAAAATAGCAGTGGTCATAAGAGTAGCTGAAAATCGCATTCAATAGCTAAAACAAGAATAAAAATAGCTGAAAGTAACCTAAAAAAGCTGAAAGTAGCCTTTAAATAGCTAAAAATAGCAGTCAATAGCTACTCCACTGTGCATCAGTGCTTTAAGTGGGCCAGTATGCAGCTTTACACTGTATCGGCTCTTCTGAATTTAGCCCCTTGGCGTACAGGGACTTCTTCCAGTGTACCGGCACTTTCTCATCAGTTGCCTCTCCAGTCCTCTTCACAGCTGACAGCTTCAATGGATGATTCATGACAGCATCTATATAGATGCAATCTGTGGTCTTCGGCGCTCTCCCCCTTGTGTATCGTGACTTTTTTTCCGTTTAAGAATCCAGGTGAACTCACCTGTGACTGCCAGAGCGCAGCACCTCCTCCACCAAAGAGCTTGATGCTCCATCAGGGGGGTAGCTAGGAATTTTGGGCCCCAGGAAAGAATATTACGCAGGACCCCACTTACTAGCCAAGCAAGAAATGTTGCTTCATTTTTACAAAAATCTATGCATTTTAATGTATTTTTGAACAATCATTTCCTCATTTATGAGCAATATTTTCACTATAGTTAAATCAACTTTACGTGCATTATTTTGTAGCACTGGACTGTACCATTGCGACATTTTTAAGGGGGGAGCAGGGCCCCCTCCTCATTGTATTTGACCATATTCAACATTAGTGTTAATGTCATCAACTAAAACTAAGACTAAACCTATTCGTCGACAGCTGTGTTGACTATGACAAGAACTAGACTAAAACCAACAAAAATAGATCTGTGATGACTAAAACTAGACTAAAACAATCAAAAATAGAACTGTGATGACTAAAACTAGACTAAAACAATCAAAAATAGAACTGTGATGACTAAAACTAGACTAAAACAATCAAAAATAGAACTGTGATGACTAAAACTAGACTAAAACAATCAAAAATAGAACTGTGATGACTAAAACTAGACTGAGACTAACAAAAATAGATCTGTGATGACTAAAACAAGACTAAAACAAACAAAAATAGATCTGTGATGACTAAAACTAGACTAAAACAATCAAAAATAGATCTGTGATGACTAAAACTAGACTAAAACAATCAAAAATAGAACTGTGATGACTAAAACAAGACTGAGACTAACAAAAATAGATCTGTGATGACTAAAACTAGACTGAGACTAACAAAAATAGAACTGTGATGACTAAAACTAGACTGAGACTAACAAAAATAGATCTGTGATGACTAAAACTAGACTAAAACAATCAAAAATAGAACTGTGATGACTAAAACTAGACTAAAACAATCAAAAATAGATCTGTGATGACTAAAACAAGACTAAAACAAACAAAAATAGATCTGTGATGAATAAAACTAGACTAAAACAATCAAAAATAGATCTGTGATGACTAAAACTAGACTAAAACAATCAAAAATAGAACTGTGATGACTAAAACAAGACTGAGACTAACAAAAACAGATCTGTGATGACTAAAACTAGACTGAGACTAACAAAAATAGAACTGTGATGACTAAAACTAGACTGAGACTAACAAAAATAGAACTGTGATGACTAAAACTAGACTAAAACAATCAAAAATAGATCTGTGATGACTAAAACAAGACTGAGACTAACAAAAACAGATCTGTGATGACTAAAACTAGACTGAGACTAACAAAAATAGAACTGTGATGACTAAAACTAGACTAAAACAATCAAAAATAGAACTGTGATGACTAAAACTAGACTAAAACAATCAAAAATAGAACTGTGATGACTAAAACTAGACTAAAACAATCAAAAATAGATCTGTGATGACTAAAACTAGACTGAGACTAACAAAAATAGAACTGTGATGACTAAAACTAGACTAAAACAATCAAAAATAGATCTGTGATGACTAAAACTAGACTGAGACTAACAAAAATAGATCTGTGATGACTAAAACTAGACTGAGACTAACAAAAATAGATCTGTGATGACTAAAACTAGACTAAAACAATCAAAAATAGATCTGTGATGACTAAAACAAGACTGAGACTAACAAAAACAGATCTGTGATGACTAAAACTAGACTAAAACAATCAAAAATAGATCTGTGATGACTAAAACTAGACTAAAACAATCAAAAATAGAACTGTGATGACTAAAACTAGACTAAAACAATCAAAAATAGATCTGTGATGACTAAAACTAGACTGAGACTAACAAAAATAGAACTGTGATGACTAAAACTAGACTGAGACTAACAAAAATAGAACTGTGATGACTAAAACTAGACTGAGACTAACAAAAATAGATCTGTGATGACTAAAACTAGACTAAAACAATCAAAAATAGATCTGTGATGACTAAAACAAGACTGAGACTAACAAAAATAGATCTGTGATGACTAAAACTAGACTAAAACAATCAAAAATAGATCTGTGATGACTAAAACAAGACTGAGACTAACAAAAATAGATCTGTGATGACTAAAACTAGACTAAAACAATCAAAAATAGATCTGTGATGACTAAAACTAGACTGAGACTAACAAAAATAGATCTGTGATGACTAAAACTAGACTAAAACAATCAAAAATAGATCTGTGATGACTAAAACTAGACTAAAACAATCAAAAATAGATCTGTGATGACTAAAACAAGACTAAAACAATCAAAAATAGATCTGTGATGACTAAAACTAGACTAAAACAATCAAAAATAGATCTGTGATGACTAAAACTAGACTAAAACAAACAAAAATAGAACTGTGATGACTAAAACTAGACTAAAACAATCAAAAATACAACTGTGATGACTAGAACTAGACTAGACTTACAAAAATAGATCTGTGATGACTAAAACTAGACTAAAACAAACAAAAATAGATCTGTGATGACTAAAACTAGACTAAAACAAACAAAAATAGATCTGTGATGACTAAAACTAGACTAAAACAAACAAAAATAGATCTGTGATGACTAAAACTAGACTAGACTAACAAAAATAGATCTGTGATGACTAAAACTAGACTAACAAAAATAGATCTGTGATGACTAAAACTAGACTGAGACTAACAAAAATAGATCTGTGATGACTAAAACTAGACTGAGACTAACAAAAATAGATCTGTGATGACTAAAACTAGACTGAGACTAACAAAAATAGATCTGTGATGACTAAAACTAGACTAACAAAAATAGATCTGTGATGACTAAAACTAGACTGAGAAAAATAGATCTGTGATGACTAAAACTAGACTAACAAAAATAGATCTGTGATGACTAAAACTAGACTAAGAAAAATAGATCTGTGATGACTAAAACTAGACTAACAAAAATAGATCTGTGATGACTAAAACTAGACTAACAAAAATAGATCTGTGATGACTAAAACTAGACTAAAACAAACAAAAATAGATCTGTGATGACTAAAACTAGACTGAGACTAACAAAAATAGATCTGTGATGACTAAAACTAGACTGAGACTAACAAAAATAGATCTGTGATGACTAAAACTAGACTAAAACAAACAAAAATAGATCTGTGATGACTAAAACTAGACTGAGACTAACAAAAATAGATCTGTGATGACTAAAACTAGACTAAAACAAACAAATATAGATCTGTGATGACTAAAACTAGACTAACAAAAATAGATCTGTGATGACTAAAACTAGACTGAGACTAACAAAAATAGATCTGTGATGACTAAAACTAGACTGAGACTAACAAAAATAGATCTGTGATGACTAAAACTAGACTGAGACTAACAAAAATAGATCTGTGATGACTAAAACTAGACTAAAACAAACAAAAATAGATCTGTGATGACTAAAACTAGACTGAGACTAACAAAAATAGATCTGTGATGACTAAAACTAGACTAAAACAAACAAAAATAGATCTGTGATGACTAAAACTAGACTGAGACTAACAAAAATAGATCTGTGATGACTAAAACTAGACTAACAAAAATAGATCTGTGATGACTAAAACTAGACTGAGACTAACAAAAATAGATCTTTGATGACTAAAACTAGACTAACAAAAATAGATCTGTGATGACTAAAACTAGACTAACAAAAATAGATCTGTGATGACTAAAACTAGACTAGACTAACAAAAATAGATCTGTGATGACTAAAACTAGACTGAGACTAACAAAAATAGATCTGTGATGACTAAAACTAGACTGAGACTAACAAAAATAGATCTGTGATGACTAAAACTAGACTGAGACTAACAAAAATAGATCTGTGATGACTAAAACTAGACTGAGACTAACAAAAATAGATCTGTGATGACTAAAACTAGACTAAAACAAACAAAAATAGATCTGTGATGACTAAAACTAGACTGAGACTAACAAAAATAGATCTGTGATGACTAAAACTAGACTAAAACAAACAAAAATAGATCTGTGATGACTAAAACTAGACTGAGACTAACAAAAATAGATCTGTGATGACTAAAACTAGACTGAGACTAACAAAAATAGATCTGTGATGACTAAAACTAGACTGAGACTAACAAAAATAGATCTGTGATGACTAAAACTAGACTGAGACTAACAAAAATAGATCTGTGATGACTAAAACTAGACTGAGACTAACAAAAATAGATCTGTGATGACTAAAACTAGACTAACAAAAATAGATCTGTGATGACTAGAACTAGACTAGACTTACAAAAATAGATCTGTGATGACTAAAACTAGACTAAAACAATCAAAAATAGATCTGTGATGACTAAAACTAGACTAGACTTACAAAAATAGATCTGTGATGACTAAAACTAGACTAGACTAACAAAAATAGATCTGTGATGACTAAAACTAGACTGAGACTAACAAAAATAGATCTGTGATGACTAAAACTAGACTAGACTAACAAAAATAGATCTGTGATGACTAAAACTAGACTGAGACTAACAAAAATAGATCTGTGATGACTAAAACTAGACTAGACTAACAAAAATAGATCTGTGATGACTAAAACTAGACTGAGACTAACAAAAATAGATCTGTGATGACTAAAACTAGACTGAGACTAACAAAAATAGATCTGTGATGACTAAAACTAGACTGAGACTAACAAAAATAGATCTGTGATGACTAAAACTAGACTAACAAAAATAGATCTGTGATGACTAAAACTAGACTAGACTAACAAAAATAGATCTGTGATGACTAAAACTAGACTGAGACTAACAAAAATAGATCTGTGATGACTAAAACTAGACTGAGACTAACAAAAATAGATCTGTGATGACTAAAACTAGACTGAGACTAACAAAAATAGATCTGTGATGACTAAAACTAGACTGAGACTAACAAAAATAGATCTGTGATGACTAAAACTAGACTAGACTAACAAAAATAGATCTGTGATGACTAAAACTAGACTAGACTAACAAAAATAGATCTGTGATGACTAAAACTAGACTAGACTAACAAAAATAGATCTGTGATGACTAAAACTAGACTAGACTAACAAAAATAGATCTGTGATGACTAAAACTAGACTAACAAAAATAGATCTGTGATGACTAAAACTAGAATGAGACTAACAAAAATAGATCTGTGATGACTAAAACTAGACTGAGACTAACAAAAATAGATCTGTGATGACTAAAACTAGACTAGACTAACAAAAATAGATCTGTGATGACTAAAACTAGACTAACAAAAATAGATCTGTGATGACTAAAACTAGACTAGACTAACAAAAATAGATCTGTGATGACTAAAACTAGACTAAAACCAACAAAAATAGATCTGTGATGACTAAAACTAGACTAAAACCAACAAAAATAGATCTGTGATGACTAAAACTAGACTAGACTAACAAAAATAGATCTGTGATGACTAAAACTAGACTAACAAAAATAGATCTGTGATGACTAAAACTAGACTAACAAAAATAGATCTGTGATGACTAAAACTAGACTGAGAATAACAAAAATAGATCTGTGATGACTAAAACTAGACTGAGACTAACAAAAATAGATCTGTGATGACTAAAACTAGACTAGACTAACAAAAATAGATCTGTGATGACTAAAACTAGACTGAGACTAACAAAAATAGATCTGTGATGACTAAAACTAGACTGAGACTAACAAAAATAGATCTGTGATGACTAAAACTAGACTAGACTAACAAAAATAGATCTGTGATGACTAAAACTAGACTGAGACTAACAAAAATAGATCTGTGATGACTAAAACTAGACTGAGACTAACAAAAATAGATCTGTGATGACTAAAACTAGACTAAAACAAACAAAAATAGATCTGTGATGACTAAAACTAGACTAAAATCCAGAGGAAAAGAAAATCCAAAAAGAGATCTCAAAAATGTTTCATTTACTTGTCCTAGAATAACTATGAGATCTGTGTGACACCAAACTGAGACTAAGGTGTATTTCTCCTGTCTCTCATTTTTTTCTCCTGAGCAATAAGATGCACTGAATCTCAGTTTAGTCTCCATTGAAGTCTTAGAAGAGATCTCATCAGCCTCTAATTTAATTCTCAAAGTTTCTCAACTTTTGTGTCTCTCTGTGATCTCAGGCAGAGAAATAAAAGAGCTCTCTTTATGAACTCAATCTACTCTCATCCCAGCTTCAGTTCATGCATCTCACTCTTAGCTCACACAGAGCTGATGAAGAGCTCTCTGCAAGCACTCATTGAATTCTCAGACTTAGATACATATTTTGGTGGTTTTTATTCACCTGATATCTTTTTGATTTTATTGTAATCCACACAATTTTTTTATTTATTATTGTGCACAATGAATTGTTGAAAATGTGTAATTGTAGGCTGCAAAGATATTCTGCTTTTATATTAATTATATGTTCTATAAATCCTTTTAAGTACTGCACTGCACGTGATTCAGTTTTGTCACGGACTATATAAAAGACGTAACACATGTTGTAAAAAAAAACAACTAAATTTATTAGTAACTTGAAGGCTATAAAGTGTCTATTTCAACAAAGTATTTACATAAAGTCCTGTATATTATTTCCCCAGATGTCATTTAAAAATACCACTATCATTGCCTCCAATAACACATTTGTGAATGAAATTACTCATCAGAACAAAAAACAGAATGCTACACTATGACCCTTGCATCTGGTTTATATAATGCTGAAAAAAGCATTACATTTTACGTAGATGATCTCCAGAGTTTGTAGAGCTTTTGGGTTCTGTTCCCTCCTCTTGGTTTTTAGCTGAACTGTCCTTAAATGACAGGTCATCATCAAACAACAGGACATAATCAAATATCATCCAAAGTACGTTCCCTAACAAACTCTGATAGGTGATCAACAACTGTATGGATGTGAAATGGCTGTTCAGGTTCAACATGAAGTCCAGAGTGATGCATCTCACTTGTTTGTCCACAGCACTGGGATGTTTGGTTGGCGTTATGTAGGTCACACAAATCTGTGATCAAACAGTATTCCAGGTCAGTACAGTCATCAGCCTTCAGATACGCTTCAGAACTGGTCACTTGCAGTCATCTGGCCTCAAGTCTGATGATTCTAGAGAAAAACCAAAGAGGTGGAATATACTGTACCAATTTCTTATCGCTTGGTAATGAGTCATGCTGGAGTAAACTGAGATGGTTGCTTTACATTTTTTCACATTCATTGTGTTACCTCCGTTCTCCTCTCTTTGTGTGTCCCGATGAAAACAGGGTATAACAGTAAAAAGTCACCATATTTGACACTAACTTGCCAATTTATAAGTCATCCAGGCCAAATCCTGTTATAAATCCCCCTTTTATGAGATTATACTGTGAATGTTTTATTGGATCTGTTAAAGAGAGGTGCTGGTTTACTTAAACAGAAACTTTGGATGCTGTAATTTGTGCTATTAAACTGTACTGGGTTATACTCAGACATGTTCTTAATATTTTGTGAATCCTACGTATAAATGTGATCTTAGCAGACTGTCCTTTCAAATTTAATTGAATTTTCATATGTATAAAATCATTAAAGAATGTAGTCAGAAGCAATGGAGCTGAGAGAAGAAAAAACAGATGGCCAGTTTTAAATAAAATACCAAAAGTTCAATTTAAGTAAAAGTAAAGGTGTTAAAATAAGAATTTGGTAACAGTTAAAGTTACCCATATGAATAGTACTTGAGCAGAAGTCTGAAAGTATGTGTAGTGTATTGTAGTGTAGTTTAGTATATTGTACTGCAGTGGACTGATCAATAAAATGTGTCTCCAAAATGTAGTGGAGTGGAAATATCAGTAGGTATTAGTAAAGTGACAATATATAAAAATGATAAAATGTAAATTTCCTCACCTTTCTTCTGTATCTTCTGTACTTTGTTGGCTCTTCACTTTTCTTCTCCAGTGTGAGTCGTACTTATGTGCCATTTTCAAACATATTTAAAATATGCCTGTAAAAAAACAAAAGTGGAAATAAGCATTTCATAAACTAAACATAAATTCATAATACCGTATGTCTATCTATTTTTAAAACACAAATGATCACAAACATGCATGCATGCACAGTTTACAGGTTATTTACACAAATATGAGAGAAGCAATGCTGACTAGCTGGAACAAGACTAAAATCTGTTTAATAAGATATTTTTTTCTGTATGTAATTCTGCATAAAAAAATACAATGCAATTAAACCTGATAGAAACTTTACTTGCACAAATTATTTCTTTCTTATCTTTGAAATTATGAAAAAAGGTATGTTATGGTAGCAATTTTATTTTCAATTATATCAACATAAAGCAACACATATTTAATTAATGAAGACTTAAAGACGTGTGGGCGATCAACCAGCTACACAGCTGTTTAAATTTACCAGGTATTTAAATAAAACTGGGCTACATGTATGAATCAGCTGTAATGGTTTAAAAAGCCAGACGTTTGAACTGATATGGCCATTACAATAAAGAATTTTAAATATTTCCTTCTTCATTTAATTAATATTTTTATTTTATTTACATTTTTTTCACGTTTTGAGTGCCTGGTTTTTGCCTTTTAAACTGGATACTGTCTGCAGTGTTTGTCAACTTCTATAGCTGATCTTCTGCATTTTGTCGTTTTCAGATAAAGATATTTCCCTCAGCATTATGATATGAAACTATCAGTAGTAGTTAATGATTTGGGACCTTACTCAGCTCTGATCAGAGTTTATCACAGTAAACAGGGGACGCTGTTTAGCAGGTTACCATTAACTTTAGCTAGCGGGGCAGAGGGCAACCTGACTCAAATTAGGGATGAGTAGCGTCTTTTTCATGTATATAATTAAGTTACATTACATGTTTATACGTTTTTTTAAAGAGTTGATGCCCTGAAGTCGCTTCAGTTACTCCTTACCCCCTATCATCTGCGTCTGTCTGTCCGTGTTCAACTGCAGGGAGAGGAGAGGGAGGTTGGACCGAACCACTTTGGAGCACTGGAGGGGGGGCAGGGACGGTCTTTAAAATCTTTAACCAGATTAATTTGCGTATGCAACCCAAAGAAGGGCATTCAAGGCATATCATGTAAAACATAACTACATGTTTTTAATGAAATTAGCATTTTTTGGGGGGGTGGGGGCAATTCAGTGATTGTCTAGGATTGAGGGGGTCCAAAACACCCCCTCCCCTTGATTTTCACCTATGCACACGTAAAATCATTCAACTGATGAAAACGTCCCAGTGGCAGATACTTTTTCTTAAAATGCAACATAAATAACCTTAGATTGGGCTGTTAACAAAGAAATAGTAGAAAAGTGTTGCTTTATCCACTTACCACTCACAGAAGTTGCATTTGGCCCAAATCTTGAACTGTGAACCCAGCCGCAACGTCGTCAATTGATTGGAAGAGAGCGCCATCAGTCACTTACACTGCATCCTGATTGGTCAATCCAAACGGGGCTGAGTTAACGTTCGTAGTGTAGCGGAGTAACGGAATGGAGCACGACACCGTCTCAGGACGAAGAAGAAGGTCAGCCACATCTTTGTCAAACGAAATGTTGATAAAAGTAAGAACATTTTAGAGTATCTTGTTCGAGTATCTTGTCCTGATACTTCCTGAAGAAACTGGTCGGCATATGTGGTAAAAAGTAAAGCTAGCTAGCCAGGCTGTTAGCCAGAACCTCATGTAGTTTGGAGCTTGTGTAGGTTAGCTAACTGCTAACTTACTGCAGTAACATTTAATCATGGGAGAATCACCTGGATGCCCAATTTATGTAAATAACATACAGTCTGAGGGAAAACCATTCTCTCTTTCATTTAGTAAGACTGTGTTTTTATGTGTGTGTGTACACATATATACAGAATATGTATTTAAATAGTCACAGTCTGGGTTTTTATCTCATGTTCCTTCAGGATCCCTCTGTGTTGCTGCTGTTTCTCTGGTGGATTTTAGACTGTGTTTTTATATGTGTGTACACATATATACAGTATATGTATTTAAATACTCAGTCACAGTCTGGGTTTTTATCTCATGTTCCTTCAGGATCCCTCTGTGTTGCTGCTGTTTCTCTGGTGGATTTTAGACTGTGTTTTTATATGTGTGTACACATATATACAGTATATGTATTTAAATAGTCACAGTCTGGGTTTTTATCTCATGTTCCTTCAGGATCCCTCTGTGTTGCTGCTGTTTCTCTGGTGGATTTTAGATGTTTTTCAGGTCCTGAGTGGTCTGATATGGTAAAGTGAACATCATCTACTTATCCAAATATATCAGCATGAGTTGTACTCTGTTCCCAAATACAAGACATAATGACAGGATGAAGTAAGGAGTTTAAGCACCTTTTTAAGTTGGCTAATTAAAATGTGATGCACTTGTATGTATTTAACAGAATGGATGGCCCAGCAGCAAACACTAAAAAGGAGCTGCCCAAAAGAGCAAGAAAACCCAAAGAAGAAGAAACGTGTCTATGAACCAGCCCCTGACTCACCTAGAGATGACCAAGATGGTGACTGAGCTAGTGTTTTACTGCATGGCTTAGCTGTCTGTAAAGTGACTGTTACTTTGAATATTTTGAATCTATAACTGGTATTATTATCAATGAATCTGCAGCTTCAGGCACAAACACTGGTTTACAGGATTTTTGTAAAGAAATGACAGAGAAGTGAGAGTAATCCTCCAGTCCAATTGAAACTGTGTGTATTTTAGTGGAAGAATTTTGCAGCTCGGTTGGTCAAATCATCACTACATTTAGGGCTGGGAGATTGATTTGGAAATGTTTTTATTATTACTTATCTAAATCTCTCATTTGAAAAAATAGATGCTGTTTTGCCTGGAAGGGCATGAAATTGCAAATAGATATGAAGTTGATACTGCAGAAGTTGATTTGCCACTTGTTTGCTGATTTTAGGATTTAACTGTTTAAAATGTATTGACAATTTACTGAACATTTTCAGCAGCTTGACCTTAACTAAAGGCAATTTTAAAGAGAGGACAGGCCAGGAGACAAAAACAGAAGAACATCAAGAACAAAAGTTTGCTAAATACAATCTTTTCATTCAACAGCATTGTAAAAAGCTAAAAATTGATATAAAATGAATTATCTCACATAAAAACACTCCCAACAGCAGCCCTGGACACAGATCATGACCCTTTTCTATCCTACTCTATTCTCAACAGTTTATTGGTTTATACATTAATAATAGTGAACTTTATTTGCTTAGCACCTCTGATACAATTATTGCAACTCAAAGTGCTTTACAACAAAGAATTACAGCATCAGGTGGGTCATAGAAAATGTGTATAAAATTAAAATGCATAATCATAAAATAATAAAATGAAAAACAAAGTGAAAAGATAGAATATGGAGTGCATAAATTAAATAATGAACACTACTTAAAAGAGTCACATGAGTGCAGAAGTGTCAGGAAAATGCACAATTAGGCTACTAAATTTAATGCTATGTAAAGGCATAAGTAAAGAGAAAGTTTGTGCTAAGGTCTAAGAGGATTAGAATTGAGACCAATAGGATATAGTAGCATGTTTCGTGCATCACTTATTCCATCTTCTTTTCGATGATTTTTTTTTTTAATGCAGAGGAGTGCCAAAATGCTGTAGTATTTGGGAAACACGGAAAGGTGCCAGATGGAAAGACAGTCCTGGATCAGTCCAAAGTCAGTGGAATTCTAAGTAAGTACACTGATCATTTAGTAGTTAAAAAAAGAAATGTTATGGAAAACTGTTGGAAATTAATTGGTAAAAACATGTGGGAACCCACTATAGAGAGCCAAAGGTGTTTCCCTTGGGACGTTATTTTGGAAAAATATATGTGGCAGTGAACAGCGAGAGATAACTAATCATTTGATCATGTTTGAATTGTGTCATGATTTACACATATGATGCTGGCCAATTTAAAATACAACAACTCATAAAGTCACAGATGTTGAAAAACTGTAGGAGACTGTGAAAATATGTAATTAGAAAGACAGCACACGCAAGAGTTGCACAGGTGACGTCATGCTAACTAGAGCTGTTGAATCCAGTGTTAACATGATGCCGGTGTGTTTTGTGCTGGGACGTAGGTACACATATATTGGCTACATTGGCTCATGCTTGTTCTTTGGCTATCTGGCTGAAAAGGAACATGAGTCACTGGATAAAGCACATCAGGCAAGATACATTTGTGCATCTAACTGTCATGATCCAGGTTTTGATTTATTATGTTTCTGAGTTTTCCTATGGTTATCCTTTGTGAATTCTGTGATTTCTAGTTTGATCTTGTATTAGGTTTGGAGTTTAGTAGGAGTTTTCTTTAGCCCTCGTGTTTCTTGTGTAGTATTTTCCTGTTTCTAGTATTTAGTTACTCCTTGTATTTCATGTCTAGTTATTCTCTGTGCTTCATGTTTAGGTTATTCCCTGTGTTTTATGTTTAGTTACTCCTTGTATTTCATGTCTAGTTATTCCTTGTTTCATGTCTAGTTTTACTCCTCGTGTTTCATGTTTAGTAATTCCCTGCTTCATGTTAGTTTTACATTCCCTGTGTTTCATGTTTGGTTAATTCCTGTGTCTCATGTTTAGTTTTCCTCCCTGTGTTTGAGTTTCCCTCCTTGGTTCTTTGTATCCTCCTGTGTTTTCAGTATTTCTGTAGTTTAGCTTCTTGTGTTCAGTTTTCAGTCCTCATGTGCTTCTTGTGTTAGGTTCCATGTTTCCTGTTTTATTTTGTAGTTGCCTTCCCTTGTGTGTGATTCCAGTTTTGCTTTCTGCCTGAGTTTCCCTCCACTTTGATTATCCTTCACCAGTTTCACCTGTGTCTGATTGTCCACACCTGTCTGCCATTGTTAATCAGTCCCTGTGTATATAAGCTCTGTGTCTCCCTGTGTCTGTGTCGGTTTATTGCATATGTCTTCCCTGTGCTTGTTACTCCTCGTGCTTCCTCGTGCTTCCTCGTGCTTCCTCGTGCTTCCTCGTGCTCCCAGTGGATTTTGTTTTGTTTTGTTTTGTTTTATGGACTTTTGAGTTTTGATTCCTAGGGTTTAGTTGTAAGTAGTTCTTTTGTTTGTTTGTTAATTAAATCCTTTTGTTTTATCTGCATTTGGGCCCTCCATTTTGAGTTTTTCCTGAAACCCCTGACACTAACAGCTAAGCTCATGCTACTGATGTATAGTATGTTGTGCAAGATGAGAGTATTAGTTTACTGTCTGGGTTGATACAAAACTACTAAATTCTTAACTATTTTCATGCTTATTTCTTTAAATAACAGCAGGGTAACATTTTGTAGTGATATACATTAACAAATGTTTAAGTCATTCACAGTTCATGGGATCAGAAATTAAGTTGTCTTTTGTTATTTACTGTCATACATATTAGGGGTGCCGTGATTTTCCAAATCCTTGATTTGATTGGATTTTCAATTTTAGGGTCTCAATTAATTAGATTCTTGATCTTCTGTTCTCTTTAGCACAGATGGCAATACCACTTTTAGACTGTCTAATCTAGATTAATTGCTTTTATGCAATGATAACTCATTTAATTTTGGATTCTTCATTTAAAAGATGGTTTACATGGTGTCATGAGTGATATAATCTCCATCATTTGTTAACAGTGTGCCACACTATAGCCTTATTGTCAAATTGAGATAATTTATTAACAACATAATTTAAAAATAAACTATTTTCTTGTTGGCAACGTTAATTTTGTTGGCACAACTCATTTGGAAGGCAATAGATCAGGGTTCATTTTGACAGTTTTTAAAATGAAGTCTCAGTCTTAGTCTTTAGATTAAATGCTGTTTAGTTTAAGTCACTTTTTAAACATTTATAACCTTTTATAGTTTTAGTCTAGTTTTAGTCCATAAAGATTTTAGTCTTGACCTTTAATCCAAGCATTTATTTTCTTACCTGAACCTGGAACCAAACCATGGTAGTGTGTTCTCTGCACTCTGCCAAACCTGCTTTCTACAGCTGAGAGGCAGAAGAAATACAGATGCATTGTTTTTGACAGATTTACCCACAGTGGAGAAATATCACAGATTTTGATTGAAAAAAAATTAATTACATTTTAGTCTAGTTTTAGTCATCTTAATGAAAACTAAACTTACTTTGAGTCAGTTTTTGTCATCAAAGATCTATTTTTGTTAGTCTTTGTCTAGTCTTTCTCATGTAAAAAGGCTGTCCACGTTCATTTTTAGTCATAGTTTTAGTCGACGAAATTAACACTGCAATATGTTGATTTCAGAAAAGCAGGAGTAAGTTTGGTTCATGTGTTTCCTATATCAGCAGTTGCCATGGTGCCTTAATTGGCACTTTCAGGTTAGAGGAGGTAATGTTCACTTGCAGTACAGTGGCCACAACCACACTATGCTCTGTTTATTGTCCCTCTTGGCCTTCCTGCTTTACATGACACTGGGGGCGTGGCTAAATCCTCGATTATTCTTTTGATTTTGAAGGTCGGGATCACAATGTCATTCCCATTAATATCCGATTTAAATCGAGATAGAAAAATACATATTTTTATCCAGAAATAAGGTCCCATAAGGTCCACTAGAAGGGGCTGACTTTGGCTTTCTATATGGAACTCTGAGAATGGTTGACTGCAACGTTCTCATTCCCAGGTTGTCCAACACAAGTGTTTGGGGTTGTGACACAAGACTGTGCTAGAGTTCTGCACTGGGCCTTTAAGAAGCTTGTGTCAGAAATGTATTCCCCTCAAATGCCCTTAATCAATTGTAATTGATAACCAATAAACTAATAGTTGCAAATCTAAAAAATCAGTTTTAACATCAACCTGTGTCAACCAAGTGTTTTTGTTTTTCAGTAAAGCTTCATCTACCTCATGCACTGATTAACATGCATTTAACCATCAACTTTTTTAATCTAAAGAAATGCAGCATTATTTTCAAAAATGAAGTTGTTGTAATTCTAGTTTTTATTTCTAGTTTGTTTTTCCCTTTGTCTTCTGCCCTTTCTCCTCACATTCATCACCACATATAGCTAAATTGGTCCATACTTTCTAAAGTATTGGGACCCCATATATCATGTAGCTACATTTAATGTTGTGGTTGTTTCAAGGTTTTCAGTGTCCCCAGTTTTACTGCGTTCTCTTGTGTGAACCATAGAGATATTACAATAAGAATTTTCAATATCAGGATAATAAAAACTCTCAATACTGTTGTGATAACTGCTGTTAGATTATCCAAGTTTTAATTAGTGCTGTTTCTCTTTCTTTTATTCTTGCAGCTTACATCATGCGCTGTAGTGCACTGGATGGATGGACACCGGTTGAGAAAAGTAAGGTCTAAAAAGCTGTCATAAACAAATGTCCCATGAGAGCTACAAACACATGGACAATTGATGAGATGACCATGTTTAAAAAAAGCCCTTATATACAATGCTGCATGATGGGCCTTAAAGAAGTTGTTGAATGTTGTGTGTTGTAAAGCTGTGCTGATACTTCTCGAAACATTGTTAGAGACACTGTTTGTCCATGTCTGTGTACTGAAAAATGTAGTTTTACTGATAAGAGGCACATTTATGGTTCCGATTTTATAAGGATGACAATGGTGGAGTAGCCTTAGCTGTTGTTGAAGTGCTAACATGTTATTACAGCTATCATAAATACTCAGTTGGGATTGAACTGTTTGTCAAAGTCGATTTACTACTGTTGTTAGTGCACTTTAATAAAGACTTACCAACATTGCTGTGTGTGAGTGTTCATAAATCTATTCTTCTATATATGGGTGTGTGTGGGGGCCGGGGTGTCTCAAGTATGACTCCCTCTAACCTCTAATTATTTTGTCTCACCTATTTCTCCTAGTGAATTTTAGGAGAAATAGGTGAGACTCACTTATTGCTCTATTGTAGCTCAAGTAATGCTAATTTCTTTTCCAATGGAGAAACAGCAGAGCCAATAAAAACACTGAACTGAGAATAGCAAGGTATCTCTCATAAATCTCAAGAATGACTCCCTCTAATTATTCTGTCTCACCTATTTCTCCTAGTGAATTTTAGGAGAAATAGCTGAGAAACATTTCAGATACAATAGAAACCAAAATGAGGCTGAGATGAGAATCACATCTTTGTCTCACAAGCAATAGAAGAGCAAGCTTTGAGCAGTAGATTTTTCCTCTGGGAACAAACAAAAATAGATCTCTGATGACTAAAACTAGACTGAGACTAACAAAAATAGATCTGTGATGAGTAAAACTAGACTGAGACTAACAAAAATAGATCTGTGATGACTAAAACTAGACTGAGACTAACAAAAATAGATCTGTGATGACTAAAACTAGACTGAGACTAACAAAAATAGATCTGTGATGACTAAAACTAGACTGAGACAAACAAAAATAGATCTGTGATGACTAAAACTAGACTGAGACTAACAAAAATAGATCTGTGATGACTAAAACTAGACTGAGACAAACAAAAATAGATCTGTGATGACTAAAACTAGACTGAGACTAACAAAAATAGATCTGTGATGACTAAAACTAGACTAAAACAAACAAAAATAGATCTGTGATGACTAAAACTAGACTAAAACAAACAAATATAGATCTGTGATGCCTAAAACTAGACTAAAACAAACAAATATAGATCTGTGATGACTAAAACTAGACTGAGACTAACAAAAATAGATCTGTGATGACTAAAACTAGACTGAGACTAACAAAAATAGATCTGTGATGACTAAAACTAGACTAAAACAAACAAAAATAGATCTGTGATGACTAAAACTAGACTAACAAAAATAGATCTGTGGTGACTAAAACTAGACTGAGACTAACAAAAATAGATCTGTGGTGACTAAAACTAGACTGAGACTAACAAAAATAGATCTGTGATGACTAAAACTAGACTGAGACTAACAAAAATAGATCTGTGATGACTAAAACTAGACTGAGACTAACAAAAATAGATCTGTGATGACTAAAACTAGACTGAGACTAACAAAAATAGATCTGTGATGACTAAAACTAGACTAAAACAAACAAAAATAGATCTGTGATGACTAAAACTAGACTAACAAAAATAGATCTGTGATGACTAAAACTAGACTAAGAAAAATAGATCTGTGATGACTAGAACTAGACTAACAAAAATAGATCTGTGATGACTAAAACTAGACTAACAAAAATAGATCTGTGATGACTAAAACTAGACTGAGACCAACAAAAATAGATCTGTGATGACTAAAACTAGACTGAGACTAACAAAAATAGATCTGTGATGACTAAAACTAGACTAACAAAAATAGATCTGTGACGACTAAAACTAGACTGAGACTAACAAAAATAGATCTGTGATGACTAAAACTAGACTGAGACTAACAAAAATAGATCTGTGATGACTAAAACTAGACTGAGACTAACAAAAATAGATCTGTGATGACTAAAACTAGACTGAGACTAACAAAAATAGATCTGTGATGACTAAAACTAGACTAAAACAAACAAAAATAGATCTGTGATGACTAAAACTAGACTAACAAAAATAGATCTGTGATGACTAAAACTAGACTGAGACTAACAAAAATAGATCTGTGATGACTAAAACTAGACTGAGACTAACAAAAATAGATCTGTGATGACTAAAACTAGACTGAGACTAACAAAAATAGATCTGTGATGACTAAAACTAGACTAGACTAACAAAAATAGATCTGTGATGACTAAAACTAGACTAACAAAAATAGATCTGTGATGACTAAAACTAGACTAACAAAAAATAGATCTGTGATGACTAAAACTAGACTGAGACTAACAAAAATAGATCTGTGATGACTAAAACTAGACTAGACTAACAAAAATAGATCTGTGATGACTAAAACTAGACTAGACTAACAAAAATAGATCTGTGATGACTAAAACTAGACTAGACTAACAAAAATAGATCTGTGATGACTAAAACTAGACTAACAAAAATAGATCTGTGATGACTAAAACTAGACTGAGACTAACAAAAATAGATCTGTGATGACTAAAACTAGACTAGACTAACAAAAATAGATCTGTGATGACTAAAACTAGACTAGACTAACAAAAATAGATCTGTGATGACTAAAACTAGACTAGACTAACAAAAATAGATCTGTGATGACTAAAACTAGACTAACAAAAATAGATCTGTGATGACTAAAACTAGACTAGACTAACAAAAATAGATCTGTGATGACTAAAACTAGACTAGACTAACAAAAATAGATCTGTGATGACTAAAACTAGACTAGACTAACAAAAATAGATCTGTGATGACTAAAACTAGACTAGACTAACAAAAATAGATCTGTGATGACTAAAACTAGACTAACAAAAATAGATCTGTGATGACTAAAACTAGACTAGACTAACAAAAATAGATCTGTGATGACTAAAACTAGACTAGACTAACAAAAATAGATCTGTGATGACTAAAACTAGACTAGACTAACAAAAATAGATCTGTGATGACTAAAACTAGACTGAGACTAACAAAAATAGATCTGTGATGACTAAAACTAGACTAACAAAAATAGATCTGTGATGACTAAAACTAGACTAGACTAACAAAAATAGATCTGTGATGACTAAAACTAGACTAACAAAAATAGATCTGTGATGACTAAAACTAGACTAGACTAACAAAAATAGATCTGTGATGACTAAAACTAGACTGAGACTAACAAAAATAGATCTGTGATGACTAAAACTAGACTGAGACTAACAAAAATAGATCTGTGATGACTAAAACTAGACTAACAAAAATAGATCTGTGATGACTAAAACTAGACTAACAAAAATAGATCTGTGATGACTAAAACTAGACTGAGACTAACAAAAATAGATCTGTGATGACTAAAACTAGACTGAGACTAACAAAAATAGATCTGTGATGACTAAAACTAGACTAGACTAACAAAAATAGATCTGTGATGACTAAAACTAGACTAGACTAACAAAAATAGATCTGTGATGACTAAAACTAGACTAACAAAAATAGATCTGTGATGACTAAAACTAGACTAGACTAACAAAAATAGATCTGTGATGACTAAAACTAGACTGAGACTAACAAAAATAGATCTGTGATGACTAAAACTAGACTAGACTAACAAAAATAGATCTGTGATGACTAAAACTAGACTAGACTAACAAAAATAGATCTGTGATGACTAAAACTAGACTAGACTAACAAAAATAGATCTGTGATGACTAAAACTAGACTAACAAAAATAGATCTGTGATGACTAAAACTAGACTAGACTAACAAAAATAGATCTGTGATGACTAAAACTAGACTAGACTAACAAAAATAGATCTGTGATGACTAAAACTAGACTAACAAAAATAGATCTGTGATGACTAAAACTAGACTAGACTAACAAAAATAGATCTGTGATGACTAAAACTAGACTAGACTAACAAAAATAGATCTGTGATGACTAAAACTAGACTAGACTAACAAAAATAGATCTGTGATGACTAAAACTAGACTAACAAAAATAGATCTGTGATGACTAAAACTAGACTAGACTAACAAAAATAGATCTGTGATGACTAAAACTAGACTAACAAAAATAGATCTGTGATGACTAAAACTAGACTGAGACTAACAAAAATAGATCTGTGATGACTAAAACTAGACTGAGACTAACAAAAATAGATCTGTGATGACTAAAACTAGACTAACAAAAATAGATCTGTGATGACTAAAACTAGACTAACAAAAATAGATCTGTGATGACTAAAACTAGACTAACAAAAATAGATCTGTGATGACTAAAACTAGACTAACAAAAATAGATCTGTGATGACTAAAACTAGACTAGACTAAGAAAAATAGATCTGTGATGACTAAAACTAGACTAACAAAAATAGATCTGTGATGACTAAAACTAGACTGAGACAAACAAAAATAGATCTGTGATGACTAAAACTAGACTAGACTAACAAAAATAGATCTGTGATGACTGAAACTAGACTAAAACAAACAAAAATAGATCTGTGATGACTAAAACTAGACTGAGACTAACAAAAATAGATCTGTGATGACTAAAACTAGACTAACAAAAATAGATCTGTGATGACTAAAACTAGACTAGACTAACAAAAATAGATCTGTGATGACTAAAACTAGACTGAGACTAACAAAAATAGATCTGTGATGACTAAAACTAGACTAACAAAAATAGATCTGTGATGACTAAAACTAGACTGAGACTAACAAAAATAGATCTGTGATGACTAAAACTAGACTGAGACTAACAAAAATAGATCTGTGATGACTAAAACTAGACTAAAAAAATAGATCTGTGATGACTAAAACTAGACTGAGACTAACAAAAATAGATCTGTGATGACTAAAACTAGACTAACAAAAATAGATCTGTGATGACTAAAACTAGACTGAGACTAACAAAAATAGATCTGTGATGACTAAAACTAGACTAACAAAAATAGATCTGTGATGACTAAAACTAGACTGAGACTAACAAAAATAGATCTGTGATGACTAAAACTAGACTAACAAAAATAGATCTGTGATGACTAAAACTAGACTAGACTAACAAAAATAGATCTGTGATGACTAAAACTAGACTGAGACTAACAAAAATAGATCTGTGATGACTAAAACTAGACTAGACTAACAAAAATAGATCTGTGATGACTAAAACTAGACTAGACTAACAAAAATAGATCTGTGATGACTAAAACTAGACTAGACTAACAAAAATAGATCTGTGATGACTAAAACTAGACTAACAAAAATAGATCTGTGATGACTAAAACTAGACTAGACTAACAAAAATAGATCTGTGATGACTAAAACTAGACTAGACTAACAAAAATAGATCTGTGATGACTAAAACTAGACTAGACTAACAAAAATAGATCTGTGATGACTAAAACTAGACTGAGACTAACAAAAATAGATCTGTGATGACTAAAACTAGACTGAGACTAACAAAAATAGATCTGTGATGACTAAAACTAGACTGAGACTAACAAAAATAGATCTGTGATGACTAAAACTAGACTAACAAAAATAGATCTGTGATGACTAAAACTAGACTAGACTAACAAAAATAGATCTGTGATGACTAAAACTAGACTGAGACTAACAAAAATAGATCTGTGATGACTAAAACTAGACTGAGACTAACAAAAATAGATCTGTGATGACTAAAACTAGACTAACAAAAATAGATCTGTGATGACTAAAACTAGACTAACAAAAATAGATCTGTGATGACTAAAACTAGACTAAGACTTACAAAAATAGATCTGTGATGACTAAAACTAGACTGAGACTAACAAAAATAGATCTGTGATGACTAAAACTAGACTAGACTAACAAAAATAGATCTGTGATGACTAAAACTAGACTGAGACTAACAAAAATAGATCTGTGATGACTAAAACTAGACTAACAAAAATAGATCTGTGATGACTAAAACTAGACTGAGACTAACAAAAATAGATCTGTGATGACTAAAACTAGACTGAGACTAACAAAAATAGATCTGTGATGACTAAAACTAGACTAGACTAACAAAAATAGATCTGTGATGACTAAAACTAGACTAACAAAAATAGATCTGTGATGACTAAAACTAGACTAGACTAACAAAAATAGATCTGTGATGACTAAAACTAGACTAACAAAAATAGATCTGTGATGACTAAAACTAGACTAGACTAACAAAAATAGATCTGTGATGACTAAAACTAGACTGAGACTAACAAAAATAGATCTGTGATGACTAAAACTAGACTAGACTAACAAAAATAGATCTGTGATGACTAAAACTAGACTGAGACTAACAAAAATAGATCTGTGATGACTAAAACTAGACTAGACTAACAAAAATAGATCTGTGATGACTAAAACTAGACTAGACTAACAAAAATAGATCTGTGATGACTAAAACTAGACTAACAAAAATAGATCTGTGATGACTAAAACTAGACTAGACTAACAAAAATAGATCTGTGATGACTAAAACTAGACTGAGACTAACAAAAATAGATCTGTGATGACTAAAACTAGACTGAGACTAACAAAAATAGATCTGTGATGACTAAAACTAGACTAACAAAAATAGATCTGTGATGACTAAAACTAGACTAGACTAACAAAAATAGATCTGTGATGACTAAAACTAGACTAACAAAAATAGATCTGTGATGACTAAAACTAGACTGAGACTAACAAAAATAGATCTGTGATGACTAAAACTAGACTAACAAAAATAGATCTGTGATGACTAAAACTAGACTAGACTAACAAAAATAGATCTGTGATGACTAAAACTAGACTAACAAAAATAGATCTGTGATGACTAAAACTAGACTGAGACTAACAAAAATAGATCTGTGATGACTAAAACTAGACTAACAAAAATAGATCTGTGATGACTAAAACTAGACTAGACTAACAAAAATAGATCTGTGATGACTAAAACTAGACTGAGACTAACAAAAATAGATCTGTGATGACTAAAACTAGACTAACAAAAATAGATCTGTGATGACTAAAACTAGACTAGACTAACAAAAATAGATCTGTGATGACTAAAACTAGACTGAGACTAACAAAAATAGATCTGTGATGACTAAAACTAGACTAACAAAAATAGATCTGTGATGACTAAAACTAGACTGAGACTAACAAAAATAGATCTGTGATGACTAATACTAGACTAACAAAAATAGATCTGTGATGACTAAAACTAGACTAACAAAAATAGATCTGTGATGACTAAAACTAGACTGAGACTAACAAAAATAGATCTGTGATGACTAAAACTAGACTAACAAAAATAGATCTGTGATGACTAAAACTAGACTGAGACTAACAAAAATAGATCTGTGATGACTAAAACTAGACTAACAAAAATAGATCTGTGATGACTAAAACTAGACTGAGACTAACAAAAATAGATCTGTGATGACTAAAACTAGACTAACAAAAATAGATCTGTGATGACTAAAACTAGACTAACAAAAATAGATCTGTGATGACTAAAACTAGACTGAGACTAACAAAAATAGATCTGTGATGACTAAAACTAGACTAACAAAAATAGATCTGTGATGACTAAAACTAGACTGAGACTAACAAAAATAGATCTGTGATGACTAAAACTAGACTAACAAAAATAGATCTGTGATGACTAAAACTAGACTAACAAAAATAGATCTGTGATGACTAAAACTAGACTGAGACTAACAAAAATAGATCTGTGATGACTAAAACTAGACTAACAAAAATAGATCTGTGATGACTAAAACTAGACTGAGACTAACAAAAATAGATCTGTGATGACTAAAACTAGACTAACAAAAATAGATCTGTGATGACTAAAACTAGACTGAGACTAACAAAAATAGATCTGTGATGACTAAAACTAGACTAACAAAAATAGATCTGTGATGACTAGAACTAGACTAACAAAAATAGATCTGTGATGACTAAAACTAGACTGAGACTAACAAAAATAGATCTGTGATGACTAAAACTAGACTAACAAAAATAGATCTGTGATGACTAAAACTAGACTGAGACTAACAAAAATAGATCTGTGATGACTAAAACTAGACTAACAAAAATAGATCTGTGATGACTAAAACTAGACTAACAAAAATAGATCTGTGATGACTAAAACTAGACTGAGACTAACAAAAATAGATCTGTGATGACTAAAACTAGACTAACAAAAATAGAACTGTGATGACTAAAACTAGACTAACAAAAATAGATCTGTGATGACTAAAACTAGACTGAGACTAACAAAATAGATCTGTGATGACTAAAACTAGACTAACAAAAATAGATCTGCGATGACTAAAACTAGACTGAGACTAACAAAAATAGATCTGTGATGACTAAAACTAGACTAACAAAAATAGAACTGTGATGACTAAAACTAGACTAACAAAAATAGATCTGTGATGACTAAAACTAGACTGAGACTAACAAAAATAGATCTGTGATGACTAAAACTAGACTGAGACTAACAAAAATAGATCTGTGATGACTAAAACTAGACTGAGACTAACAAAAATAGATCTGTGATGACTAAAACTAGACTAACAAAAATAGAACTGTGATGACTAAAACTAGACTAGACTAAGAAAAATAGATCTGTGATGACTAAAACTAGACTGAGACTAACAAAAATAGATCTGTGATGACTAAAACTAGACTAGACTAAGAAAAATAGATCTGTGATGACTAAAACTAGACTGAGACTAACAAAAATAGATCTGTGATGACTAAAACTAGACTGAGACTAACAAAAATAGATCTGTGATGACTAAAACTAGACTAACAAAAATAGATCTGTGATGACTAAAACTAGACTGAGACTAACAAAAATAGATCTGTGATGACTAAAACTAGACTAGACTAACAAAAATAGATCTGTGATGACTAAAACTAGACTGAGACTAACAAAAATAGATCTGTGATGACTAAAACTAGACTGAGACTAACAAAAATAGATCTGTGATGACTAAAACTAGACTAGACTAACAAAAATAGATCTGTGATGACTAAAACTAGACTGAGACTAACAAAAATAGATCTGTGATGACTAAAACTAGACTGAGACTAACAAAAATAGATCTGTGATGACTAAAACTAGACTAACAAAAATAGATCTGTGATAACTGAAACTAGACTAACAAAAATAGATCTGTGATGACTAAAACTAGACTGAGACTAACAAAAATAGATCTGTGATGACTAAAACTAGACTAACAAAAATAGATCTGTGATGACTGAAACTAGACTAACAAAAATAGATCTGTGATGACTAAAACTAGACTGAGACTAACAAAAATAGATCTGTGATGACTAAAACTAGACTAACAAAAACAGATCTGTGATGACTAAAACTAGACTGAGACTAACAAAAATAGATCTGTGATGACTAAAACTTCAAACGAACAAGGAGGAAATCAAACAAAAGATCCTGCTTCACATGAAAGAACAACTGACTCTGGAGTTGAGGAGAATCTTCAAAAGATTGTGGACGTCCAACAATGTCACCTTCAGGAGCTAAAAGAAAAACATGGAAAAAATAAGAAATGAAATCACTGCTCAAACTGACAATGCAACTAAAACACGGACCAAACTCTTTCAAGAACACCAAATTGAAACGGTCAAACACGTGGACAAACAGTTTGAATATCTGCAAACACAGCTCAATACTGCCCTTGGCTGGAGGTTAAAGGATCATCAAACCCACATTTTAACAGATCTTTACTCTGTTCTTACCCCATGTCTGAAGCCGTTCTCCATGTCCAGGAGGAGCTCACCCACTGCAAAAGCTCCATACATTCACTGACAGAAGAAATGCGTGCTGCTAAAGTGACAGCTGCCTTCGGTCATGCCAGTGTACAAACTCACCCTGAAGCTTTGCAGTCAGACAGACCCCCTCTCATCTCCAACCGCCCCAGATTACAATCCACCACACAGCCTGGTGTAACCCCTGCTCCTTTTGGTTCACCTGGTTGATCCTGCCAGTAGCATATGTTTGTCTCAAAGATTAAGCCATGCAAGTCTCAGTACACACTAAGTACAGTGAAACTGCGAATGGCTCATTAAATCAGTTATGGTTCCTTTGATCGCTCCAACATTACCTGGATAACTGTGGAAATTCTAGAGCTAATACATGCCAACGAGCGCTGACCTCCGGGGATGCGTGCATTTATCAGACCAAAAACCCATGCAGCCGCTTTGATGACTCTAGATAACCTCGAGCTGATCGCTGGCCCCCATGACGGCGACGTCTAATTTGAATGTCTGCCCTATCAACTTTCGATGGTACTTTCTGTGCCTACCATGGCGACCATGGGTAACGGGGAATCAGGGTTCGATTCCAGAGAGGGAGCCTGAGAAACGGCTACAACATCCAAGGAAGGCAGCAGGAGCGCAAATTACCCACTCCCGACTCGGGGAGGTAGTGACGAAAAATAACAATACAGGACTCTTTCGAGGCCCTGTAATTGGAATGAGTACACTTTAAATCCTTTAACGAGGATCAATTGGAGGGCAAGTCTGGTTCCAGCAGCGGTAATTCCAGCTCCAATAGTGTATCTTAAAGTTGCTGCAGTTAAAAAGCTCGTAGTTGGATCCCGGGATCGAGCTGACGGTCCGCAGCGAGGCGAGCTACTGTCTGTCCCATCTGGGGGGCCACTTTTTTATGTGACAGTTAAGAGCTTTTTTGTTTTGATTTTTTTATTTTTAGTTATTTTATAGGGGTGCCAGCCAGGTATCTCTCCTGACATGTAAGATAGTCACTTTTGTTTTTTTTTTTAAGTGCTTAAGTTTCAGTTTAGTTTTGTTTCTTTACTGTCACACAAGGATTTAAACAAATAATAATCAAACCCTTACCCTGAGTGACAAATAACCCTCTAAAAGAAAACGCAGCAACAAAGTGTTTTAAAACAAAAGAATCACTCTCAAGCAAAACTCAAAAAACCAATACACAGCACCAGCACACCAAAAAGCATTTTTTCATAAAGGAAACTCAAAATCCCATGATCCCCCAGTACCTCAAGAAAACAAGTCCAACACAAATTTCACTTCCGGGTAAATTCCAAGGGAAGACGAAAAAAAATATGCAAAGAAAACCGAGATCTATTAAAAAATCAAAGTAATGAACAAAAATGTACTTTCCGGCCAAAAATGTTTTGATAGTTTTTTTTAAAACAGTACTTACAGCAATCAGTCAGTCGGTGTTCTGGGTTGATGGTGGCTGTCAAGGGAGAGGAACCGGCTTCCGAGTAGTTTTGCAGCTGAGGAATGAAGAGTGGTTTGAGGCTTGATCCAGGCTGGTTATGGAGGTTGTACTGGATGGAGAATGCAGATGTGGAACGAACTAAGCAATGGATTTTTAAGCATATACGGCTATGAGCTTCTGCTCCTCTTGCTCTGCTATGCTGTCCTCTCTGCTTGCCCAGCTGGGGATTTACAGGGGAAGAAGTGAATGGTGGTGCGAATGAAGAACGAATGGGTGAGTAGACAGAAGGGAACAGGTGTGAATGTGGGTGGTGCAGGGGCGTATGACTGGTGACAGCTTCTGAATGTCACAGTGTGGCTTGGGGGATTGTGTGGTTGGGTGCGTTCACCTCTGTCAAGGCTGGCATTGGTGTTTGAAGGCATGCCAGTATTTCTTTTAACTATTGCTGGGCCGTTTACGGCATTAACGCTACGTTGGGACGCCGAAATTCTTATCGAAATGATCGCACGTTAATCTTTTCACTAAAGAGGCTTACAGACACACCGCCGAGCACGTAGTGGGCTACCAACACGCCTCCAGTCATTTCCAGTGGGAGGAGGAGGAGGTTTGGGTCTGCTGTGAGCAGGCTTACGCTCTGCTGAACTGGACAACGCCTGTTTTTAATGAAAGAGTGGATGCTTGGGTGTGTGATTACAACCAGTAGTCGATATCACATGTTGTTTGCACAGAAGCACAAACCAGAGGTTGCGCTGGGACAGAGCGCCACATCAGCTTTATGTCATCATCATAAAAACTAAACTTCTTTCTACAGCGCGGCAGTTTGTTCAAATTTTTCTTCAATAAAGGGCGGAAATCATCAGAATCCAGTCAATAAAAGGTGTGCTGTAACTCACCTTACAGATGAACACAGGCTGGAGTCAGTGGGAGGAGGTGCAAAGGCAGTAAAAGTCTCCTGTCACCTCAAAAACCGCTGTATCTGTGCAGCGCGAGCCCATGTAATCCTCTGAGCTGTAGTAGATGTGCAGATAGAAGAGCGAAGCTGCTGGCATCTTAAAAGTGATTTTAATCATCCATGGATGCATGATGGACTTTTTGCTGGGTCAAAACAAAAACGATCTTCTTCTTCTTTCTCCTCCTTTGCGGGGTTGTAAACCAGCTACGTGCATACCGCCACCTGCTGTTTCAGACCGAGTAAATACGCAAGTGCGCCAGGGCCCGGTTTGATATTGCTAGTGTGAAAGCAAGCCTGCGGGTGAAGGGGGAGGGGGAGGAATCACGCCATGGCGTGGTTTGAATCAACTGGGCCTAGTGTGAAAGCGCCCTAAAATCCTGCTGGATCCATCCTGACAGAGAGCTTCATACAGCACACACTCATGCATCACAGCGCTGAGACAAGCTGGAGAGATGGAGAACAACTCTTTAATTCAGTCTCTGTTATGACCTGTGAGCAGGCTACAAACGTATGCCTTTATCTGTTAGATTTTCATGACTGATATCATGGACACTACGATTAAAGTGAGGTTTCAGAGAGAGAGGGAGAGAGAGAGGAGAGTCAGGCGGTGGTGAGCGAGCAAGAGAGAACAGGCGCTGATCTGAATCATCCTTCACCGTCTCTCTGTGATGTTTCCATGGTTGATAAATGAGCAAACTTTGGTGTTTACAGTGAGCGTTCATTGGTGAGCCAGCAAGGTGTTCTCAAGCAGTCTGGGATGCATTTTCCTTAATATTTAGATAGGTCAAGCATTTTTTTTAATGTCTTCGGCAAAATTCAAATCTAGCATTTTAATCTAGAGTAATCTAGATTAACTACAGGATTGCTGTGAGATTAATCTAGATTAAAAAAAATTAATCTATGCCCAGCATTACTTTTAACACAGTATTATGTCTGGTTGGAAATTGCCTGAAGCATATGTTCATGGATGCAGAAATAGCCTGACTGTGTGCTGCTAAGTTCTCATTTAGGTCCAAAGGGTGTGAATCATTGACAAGGCGGTCTGCTATGTCCGCCATTGGCTGACTCATGCTGTCATAAGGAGGGTATGGGACACAATTGCGGACCAAGGTTTTCTGAAAGTTACCTAACAGGATAACCACTAAAATTGCGAGCGATCAATGGGGGAAGGAGATTGAAAACAAAGCTAAATGCTTATATGCAAATAACTGAAAAGCTCCATTTCAGAATAAAACCCAGAAACTAATCCACCACTGCCATGCAGCTGACCATAAATTAAAACTTGTAGGGAGGAGGAGAAACTAAAAAATACTGAGTAAAGACACTCAGTACTGCCACACAGCTCTCTTCAAACAGGTAGTAATAATATCCACACCTAGAAAAGATTCTCAGAAAGCTCTGCAAACTCTTCACATCACAAACACACAAGGAGATGTCCTCACTCTCTCTGGTGGTGAGGCAGTGAGTCAGCACAGAGTGCTGCAACCCAGGAGTATATATCAGCTCCACACACCTGACACTGCACTGACTGATTCACACTCAGTGAGTGACCAGAATAATCCTCCTCACTCATCCTTACACTTATACAATCCTCCTCAGTCATTCAGTTGTCATTGAAGCATAGCCATCAGCATATCTAAACCTCCATAGGACTGGTGTTAGGTTCTTAAATATCCCAAAGGTGGATCGTATCCATGCGGCCCCACCATCCTCATATTTTTCTGTTTTTAGCCCTCAGAGGGAAAAGTTCGGTCACCCCTGCCTTAAACTTTCAAAACAAGACACAATATAAGGAACATTACAGTGTAATAAAAGAGAAAACAGGTCTCTCTTCACTTGTCTCCTTCTTCTCAAAGGAGGAACTACAAACACTAAAGACACTGAAAACAAACAGAGGTTCATTCCTACTGATGTGTCTGTGCTACGTTCTGCACAAAACTGACACCTTGATGAAGAATCAGAGAGCAGGTAAGTGTTAAACACCTGGATGTGGAGCTGAGCTGACAAGCAGCTGGAACGGGGAATTGTTCAAAACCACGTGTGCGACACAACGAACGAGCAAAGGAAGGACCTCCGACCAACGCCTCAGCTGAGTCAGGAAGCTTGATTCATCAGTGAACAGCTGACGTCACTTCCTCCATCGCTCCCATCCTGCCGGAGCCTCCCGCTCAGCATGATGTCATCAGCGCGTCCTCGAGAAGCTGAAGCTCAGTGACCTGGATTAGAGCGAGAGAGGGGGAGAGAGAGAGCAGGTCTGATATATTCTCTTTATCTCTGATGATATTTGATGGTGTAGTTTATATTTCTGATATATTCTCTTTATCTCTGATGATATTTGATGGTGTAGTTTATATTTCTGATATATTCTCTTTATCTCTGATGATATTTGATGGTGTAGTTTATATTTCTGATATATTCTCTTTATCTCTGATGATATTTGATGGTGTAGTTTATATTTCTGATATATTCTCTTTATCTCTGATGATATTTGATGGTGTAGTTTATATTTGAAATATTCTCAGAGTGGATAAATTGATGGGTGGAAAGATGGATGGAGGAATGTATGGATGCAGGGATGGATCTTTGGATTCATGGATGGAATGTGTGGATGAAAGGATGTATAAATGCATGTTTGGATGATGGATGGATGTTTGGCTTGATTTCCAGATGGATGGATGAATGAACGTATGGATGCTTGGTTGCATGGATGGATGGATGGATGGATGGATGGATTATCGGTTGGATGTTTGAATGGAAGGATTATTGGATGAATGAAAGGTAGATAAAGGGATGGATAGATTGAAAGACAGTCTAATAATGGATGGATGGATGCATGGACAGATGGATGGATGGATGTACTGATGATGGATGGATTCCTTGACAGAAGGATGTCTGGATAATGGGTAAAAGGCTGGATTCGTGGCTGGAGGGATAAATTGATAGATGGATGGAGGGATGGAGTGAGGCACGAGTATATGGCTAGATGGATGTACAGATATATAATTGGTTGGATGTTTGGTTGCTCAGGTAGATAGATGAATGGATGGATGAATTGTCTTTTGGATGATGGATGGATGGATGGATGGATGGATGGATGGATGGATGGATGAATGGATGGATGGATGAATGGATGCATGGATGGATGGATGGATGGATGAATGGATGCATGGATGGATGGATGGAAAGACAGATGGATGTTCAATGGATGGATGGATGTATAGATGATAGATGGAGGGTTATTGATTAAGGAAGGGATGGAGGAATGGATGATGATAGATAGATGGTCTGAATGATGGATGGATGGATGGATGGATGGATGGATGTTCAGATGATGGCTGGATGGATGGAAGATGGATGGATGGATGGATGGATGCATGTCTGATTGGGTGGATGGATGTACAGATGTTTAAATGGTTGGATGCTTGGTTGGTCAGATGGATGGATAGATGGAAGATTTATCGTCCGTTGGATGAATGGATGGATAATGAATGGATGGATTGTCTTTAGGATGGATTGATGGAGGCATGGAAGGATGGATCCATGGATGCATGAGTGAATGGATGGAAAGATGTGTGGATGTATATGGTTGGATGCTTGATTGGTCAGATGGATGGATGGATGGATGGATGGATGGATGATTGATTATCTGTTGTATGGATGGATGGATGAATATATGGATGGATGGGGGGATTTATGGATGGATATTATCGATGGAGGGTTATTGATTAAGGAAAAGAATGGAGGAATGGATGATGAATAGATAAATGTCTGAATGATGGATGGATGCATGGATGGATGGATGGATGGATGGATGATGAATGAATGGATGGATGATTGATAAAGGGATAGAATGATGGATGGGTGGATGAAGAGATGGATGGATGGATGGATGGATGATGGCTTGATGCATGTCTGAATGGTTGGATGGATTTAAAGATATTTATATGGTTGGATGCTTGGTTGGTCAGATGGATGGATAGATGGAAGATTTTTAGTGTGTTGTAGGAATTGATGGATAAAGGATGGATGGATTGTCTTTAGATGGATGGATGGAGGATGGATCCATGGATGGATGGATGCATGAGTGAATGGATGGAAAGCTGTGTGGATGTATAAGGTTGGATGCTTGATTGGTCAGATGGATGGATGGATGGATGGATGGATGGGGATTTATGGATGGATATTATCGATGGAGGGTTATTGATTAAGGAAGGGATGGAGGAATGGATGATGGATAGATAGATGTCTGAATGATGGATGGATGGATGGATGGATGGATGGATGGAAAGACCGATGGATGATCAATGGATGGATGATGTTCAGATAATGGCTGGATGGATGGAAGATGGATGGATGGATGGATGGATGCATGGATGCAAAGACAGATGGATGGATAGATAGATGGATGGATTGTTGGATGGATGGATGGGAAGACAGATGGTTGTTCGATGGATGGATGGATGGATGGATGGATGGATGTACAGACATTTAAATGGTTGGATGCCTGGTTGGTCAGATAGATGGGTGGATGGATGTACAGATGTTTAAATGGTTGGATGCCTGGTTGGTCAGAAAGATGGATGGATAGATGGAAGATTTATCGCCTGTTGGATGAATGAATGAATCATGAATGGATTGTCTTTACGATGGATGGATGCATGGATGGATGGATGGATGGATCCATGGATGCATGAGTGAATGGAGGGATTGATGTGTGGATGATATGGTTGAATGCTTGATTGGTTAGATGGATGGATGGATGGATGGATGGATGGATGAATAGATAGATAGATGTTGTATGTATGGATGGATGAATATATGGATGGATGAATGATGGATAGATGGATGGATGTGATTGATGGATGGATAAATGGATAGATGGATGAATATATGGATGGATGATAGATAGATGGATGGGGGATTAATGGATGGATAAATGGATGGATGGATGAATATAGATGGATGGATGGATGGGGATTAATGGATGGATAGATGGATGGATGGATAAAAGATGGATGAATGATTCTGGATTGATGAGGATGGAAACATGGGTGGAAGTTCGATGAATGGATGGATGAATGGTGGATGGATGGATGTTCTGATGATGGATTGATGCATGAATGACAGATGGATGGATAGATGTTCTGATGATGGATGGATAGATGGATGGATGGAATAAAGGATGGATTCATGGATGGATGGATAAATTGATTGGATGGAGATGGATGTAGATATATAATTGGTTGGATGCTTGGTTGCATAGATGAATGGATGGATGAAGGATGGATGATGGATGGATGGATGGATTGATGGATGGATGGATGGATAGATGGATGGATGCATGGCTGAAAAGACAGTTGGGTTGTTGGATGGACGGATGGATGGGAAGACAGATTGATGTTCGATGGATGGATAGATGGATGGATGGATGGAGGGATGCTGGGATGGAAAGTGATTGATGTATTGTTGGATTGATGCATGGATGGGATGACAGATGGATGTTCGATGGATGGATGGATGGATGGATGGCTGGATGGATAGATAGATGGATGGGTGGATGGATGCATGTCTGATTGTGTTGATGGATGTACAGATGTTAAATGGTTGGATGCCTGGTTGGTCAGATAGTTGGATGGATAGATGGAAGATTTATCGTCTGTTGGATGAATGGATGGATCATTAGATGGATGAATTGTCTTTAGGATGGATGGATGGATGGATGGATGGATGGATTGATTATGGATGGATAATGGATGGATGGATGGATGGATGATGAATGAATGGATGGATGATTGATAAAGGGATAGAATGATGGATGGGTGGATGAAGAGATGGATGGATGGATGGATGGATGGATGCATGTCTGATTGGGTGGATGGATGTACAGATATTTAAATGGTTGGATGCTTGGTTGGTCAGATGGATGGATAGATGGAAGATTTATTGTCTGTTGGATGAATGGATGGATAATGGATGGAGGGATTGTCTTTAGGATGGATGGATGGAGGGATGGATCCATGGATCCGTGGATGCATGAGTGAATGGATGGAAAGATGTGTGGATGTATATGGTTGGATGCTTGATTGGTCAGATGGATGGATGGATGGATGGATGGATGGATGGGGGATTTATGGATGGATATTATCGATGGAAGGTTATTGATTAAGGAAGGGATGGAGGAATGGATGATGGATAGATAGATGTCTGAATGATGGATGGATGGATGGATGGAAAGACAGATGGATGATCAATGAATGGATGATGTTCAGATAATGGCTGGATGGGTGGAAGATGGATGGATGGATGGATGCATGGATGCAAAGACATATCGATGGAAGGATAGATGGATGGATTCATGGATTGTTGGATGGATGTATGGAAGACATTGTTGTTCGAACGATGGATGGATGGATGGATGGATTGATGGATGTACAGATGTTTAAATGGTTGGATGCCTGGTTGGTCAGATAGATGGGTGGATGGATGTACAGATGTTTAAATGGTTGGATGCCTGGTTGGTCAGATAGATGGATGGATAGATGGAAGATTTATCGCCTGTTAGATGAATGGATGAATCATGAATGGATTGTCTTTACGATAGGGTTAGGGTTAGGGTTAGGTTGGATGCATGGATGGATGGATGGATGGATTCATGGATGCATGATGGAATGGATGCAGAGATGTTACGCTGTATATGGTTGGATGCTTGATTGGTCAGATGGATGGATGGATGGATGGATGGATGGATGATTGATTATCTGTTGTATGGATGGATGGATGAATATATGGATGGATGGATGGGGATTTATGGATGGATATTATCGGTGGAGGGTTAGTGATTAAGGAAAAGAATGGAGGAATGGATGATGAATAGATAAATGTCTGAATGATGGATGGATGCATGGATGGATGGATGGATGGATGGATGGATGATGAATGAATGGATGGATGATTGATAAAGGGATAGAATGATGGATGGGTGGATGAAGAGATGGATGGATGGATGGATGAATGAATGGATGGATGATTGATAAAGGGATAGAATGATGGATGGGTGGATGAAGAGATGGATGGATGGATGGATGGATGGATGCATGTCTGATTGGGTGGATGGATGTACAGATATTTAAATGGTTGGATGCTTGGTTGGTCAGATGGATGGATAGATGGAAGATTTATTGTCTGTTGGATGAATGGATGGATAAAGGATGGATGGATTGTCTTTAGGATGGATGGATGGAGGGATGGATCCATGGATCCATGGATGCATGAGTGAATGGATGGAAAGCTGTGTGGATGTATAAGGTTGGATGCTTGATTGGTCAGATGGATGGATGGATGGATGGATGGATGGGGGGATTTATGGATGGATATTATCGATGGAGGGTTATTGATTAAGGAAGGGATGGAGGAATGGATGATGGATAGATAGATGTCTGAATGATGGATGGATGGATGGATGGATGGATGGATGGATGGATGGAAAGACCGATGGATGATCAATGGATGGATGATGTTCAGATAATGGCTGGATGGATGGAAGATGGATGGATGGATGGATGGATGCATGGATGCAAAGACAGATGGATGGATAGATAGATGGATGGATTGTTGGATGGATGGATGGGAAGACAGATGGTTGTTCGATGGATGGATGGATGGATGGATGGATGGATGGATGTACAGACATTTAAATGGTTGGATGCCTGGTTGGTCAGATAGATGGGTGGATGGATGTACAGATGTTTAAATGGTTGGATGCCTGGTTGGTCAGAAAGATGGATGGATAGATGGAAGATTTATCGCCTGTTGGATGAATGAATGAATCATGAATGGATTGTCTTTACGATGGATGGATGCATGGATGGATGGATGGATGGATCCATGGATGCATGAGTGAATGGAGGGATAGATGTGTGGATTTATATGGTTGGATGCTTGATTGGTTAGATGGATGGATGGATGGATGGATCGATAATTGACTATCTGTTGTATGTATGGATGGATGAATATATGGATGGATGGATGGATGGATGGATGTGGGATTAATGGATGGATAAATGGATAGATGGATGAATATATGGAGGGTTGGATGGATGGATGGATGGATGGGGGATTAATGGATGGATAAATGGATGGATGGATGAATATATGGATGGATGGATGGGGGATTAATGGATGGATAAAAGATGGATGGGTGATTCTGGGATTGATGAGGGATGGAAACATGGGTTGATGTTTGATGGATGGATGGATGGATGGATAGGGGATTAATGGATGGATGCATGGATGGATGGATAATAGATGGATGGGTGATTCTGGGATTGATGAGGGATGGAAACATGGGTGGAAGTTCGATGAATGGATGGATGGGTGGATGGATGGATGTTCTGATGATGGATTGATGCATGGACAGATGGATGGATAGATGTTCTGATGATGGATGGATGCATGGATGGATGGATAAAAGGATGGATTCATGGATGGATGGATAAATTGATTGGATGGAGATGGATGTACCGATATATAATTGGTTGGATGCTTGGTTGCTCAGGTAGATAGATGAATGGATGGATGAATTTTCTTTTGGATGGATGGATGATGGATGGATGGATGGATGATTGATAAAGGGATAGAATGATGGATGGGTGGATGAAGAGATGATGGATGGATGGATTGATAATGATGGATAATGGATGGATGCATGGATGGATGGATGGATGGATGGATAGATGGATGGATGCATGGATGAAAAGACAGATGGATTGTTGGATGGACGGATGGATGGGAAGACAGATGGATGTTCGATGGATGGATAGATGGATGGATGGATGGATGGATGCATGGATGCAAAGAGATGGATGGATTGTTGGATTGATGCATGGATGGGATGACAGATGGATGTTCGATGGATGGATGGATGGATGGATGGCTGGATGGATAGATAGATGGATGGGTGGATGGATGCATGTCTGATTGGGTTGATGGATGTACAGATGTTAAATGGTTGGATGCCTGGTTGGTCAGATAGATGGATGGATAGATGGAAGATTTATCGCCTGTTAGATGAATGGATGAATCATGAATGGATTGTCTTTACGATATAGGGTTATTAGGTTGGATGCATGGATGTACGGATGGATGGATTCATGGATGCATGGGTGAATGGAGGGATAGACGTGTGGATGTATATGGTTGGATGCTTGTTTGGTTAGTAGGCTAGTTGGATGGATGGATGGATGGATGGATGGATAATTGACTATCTGTTGTATGTATGGATGGATGAATATATGGATGGATGGATGGATGGGGGATTAATGGATGGCTACATTGATGGATGGATGAATATAGGGATGGATGGATGGATGTATGGATTAAAGATGGATGGGTGTTTCTGGGAGTGTTGAGGGATGGAAACATGGGTGGATGTTTGATAGATGGATGGATGGATGGATGGATGGGGGATTAATGGATGGATGCATGGATGGATGGATAATAGATGGATGGGTGATTCTGGGATTGATGAGGGATGGAAACATGGGTGGAAGTTCGATGGATGGATGGATGGATGGATGGATGGATGCATGTCTGATTGGATGGATGGATGTTCTGAAGATGGATTGATGCATGGACAGATGGATGTGGATGCATGGATGGATGGATAAAAGGATGGATTCATGGATGGATGGATAAATTGATTGGAGGGATGGATTGAGGCACGAGTATATGGCTAGATGGATGTACAGATATAAAATTGGTTGGATGCTTGGTTGCTCAGGTAGATAGATGAATGGATGGATGAATTGTCTTTTGGATGGATGGATGATGGATGGATGGATGAAGATGTGATGGATGGATGGATTGATAATGATGGATAATGGATGGATGGATGGATGGATAGATGATGGATGGATGCATGGACGGAAGGATGGATGGATGGATGGATGGGAAGACAGATGGATGTTCGATGGATGGATGGATGGATGGATGGATGGATGGATGGATGGACGGATGGATAGATGGATGGATGGATGGATGCATGTCTGATTGGGTGGATGGATGTACAGATGTTTAAATGGTTGGATGCCTGGTTGGTCAGATAGATGGGTGGATGGATGTACAGATGTTTAAATGGTTGGATGCCTGGTTGGTCAGATAGATGGATGGATAGATGGAAGATTTATCGTCTTTTAGATGAATGGATGGATTGTCTTTAAGATGGATGGTTGGATGGATCCATGGATGGATCCATGGATGCATGAGTGAATGGATGAAAAGATGTGTGGATGTATATGGTTGGATGCTTGATTGGTCAGATAGATGGATGGTTCGATGATTGACTATCTGTTGTATGGATGGATGGATGAATATATGGATCGATGAATGGATGGGGGGATTAATGGATGGATAGATGGATGGATAATAGATGGATAATAGATGGATGGGTGATTGATTATGGGATTGATGAGGGATGGAAATATGGGTTGATGTTCAATGGATGGATGGATGGATGTTCTGATGATGGATGGATGCATGGACGGAAGGATGGATGGATGGATGATGGATGGATGGATGCAAAGACAGATGGATGGATGGATAGAAAAACAGATGAATGTTCGATGGATAGTTGGATTTATGGATGGATGGATGGATGGATGCATGTCTGATTGGGTGGATGGATGTACAGATGTTTAAATGGTTGGATGCTTGACTGGTCAGATGGATGGATGGATGGATGCATGTCTGATTGGGTGGATGGATGTACAGATGTTTAAATGGTTGGATGCTTTGATTGGTCACATGGATGGATGGTTTAATGGATGGATAGATGGATGGATAAAAGATGGTTGAGTGATTGATTAAGGGATTGATGAGGGATGGAAATATGGGTGGATGCATCGATGAATGGATGGTGGAATTAATGGATGGTACATGGATGGATGGATGGATGGATGGCTTTATATACGACACCATTTACAGTTATTTAAAAAAATGACATCATTTAACCCTTCAGAAAATCAAATCTTTACTTTAATATAAAAAAACTATTAATGAAATTAATATAATATAAATTATTTTTTAATTATCAATGTAAATTATAAATGATTTTTATTTACACAATTAAAAAACAATATATTTTGATTTGTTATAAGATAAATGAAGTCAATAATACAGGATAATTAATTAGATAAAGTAAAAAATAATTTATTAATAATAAGATAATTGAGGACAATAATGAAGGATTATTAATGCGATAATTGAAGTCAATAAAAAGGATTATTAAGTAGATAATTAAAGTTAAAAATAAATTATTATTAATAAGATAATTAAGGACAATAACGAAGGATTAATAATAAGATAACTGAAGTCAATAAAGAAGGATTATTAATAAGATAATTAAGGTAAAAAATAACAATTTATTAATTAGATAATACAAGTCAATAATGAAGTAGTGTTAATAAGATAATTAAAGTCAATAATAAGGATTTTTACTAAGATAATTAAAGTCAATAATAAAGGATTATTAATAAGATAAATAAAGTCAATAAAAAATGAAAATAAATTAGA
>NC_054884.1:152500-160530 GCF_018320785.1 Cheilinus undulatus | reverse complement strand
ATTTGCAGCGCGTTTTTCTAATGTGTTGTGGTCTTTGCAGCATGTTTTCTAAATGCTGCGCATGTGTTGTTAAATTGATGAAGATGTTTTCTTAATTTGCTTGTGTTTTGTCTTTTTGCATGGGTTTTCTTAAGTTGCAGTGCTGTGAGTTCTCAGGGCCACCGTAGTTATGCTAACTCGGGCTGTGCTAACTTGGTAATAGATGGCAGTAAACGAGTGATGGACGGATGTTTGTACAATTTACCAGACAATCCAACGTCCTCACTGACTTTCCTCTAAGTGATCTCCTTTTATTCCTGTGCCGGTGGAACAGGCACGTTTGTGTGGTAGAGCTCGGGGCACACACAGAAACAGACAACCCCGGTCTCTGCTCCATTTTCGGGTTGAATGAGCCGGCCCTCCTTCGGAAACATCCGGTGACGTCACTGGAGGATCCCCATGCTGACTGCCATTGTGGCACGAAAATTCGCCGGAGTTCAATTTTTTAAACTCACGCGTAGACGCGATGAAGCGAACAGGCGGCGCGAATTTGCCTCATTCGTGCGTATCACTCACGGGTATCATGCGTCACGCGCTGCATGTTCGCGCAATACATGCCGCCTGAGGCAAAGGGGCATCAACTCATGTCTTTACATTGACTTTACATGGGATTCATTCGCACGAATAAATTTACTCGTGCTTGGTGTGAGCGCACGGTTAGTGACTTGGAGGCCCTTAGGCAAAGATAAATGTGAGCCCCCCCCATCACTCAGCTCAACTTCTTTGATGACCGCCATATAAACGTGATTTAACAGAAGCAGTACAGTGTGCAGTGGCCACAAATAACAAACTTAACTCCATTCAGTGTAATATCATCTGCATTATGGTAGAACAGTTTGTTACATCAAGCTGGACAAACTGCATCGACCTTAGACAGAGAATGAAATAACAAAAGTAAATCTGACGTCTCCTCCAAAGAGAAACGAGAATAAAGACGCTGTACTTAAATGGGTTTTTTGCCCAAACTAATGACTTTTCTTTATCATTTTCTAAAGTTCATGTACTCTCCTGTTCTTAGAGTTTCATGTTTTCAGGTACGATATCTTAGTAAGTGTATCTGGCCCAAGGTCCCATCAACAACTTAATGCAGTTCATTTGTATTTCTGCATCAAATCAGTTGTATTACATGAGATAAAAATACAATAGACTCTATTTTCAGTATTTTTTTCACCTGAATTGTACTGATCTGCAGCAAAGCAGGGGTGTTAAGCTCTTGGGGCCAGATTTGCTCCAGTGAGACATCCTGTGGGCCAGACAATTTTTTAGCAACATCTAAACGACCCATGACTGATACATAGGCTGCTGAAATGTTTATAAATACAAATGATCCGATATTAGCTGCAGCTACCATCTAATGAGTGCTGCATGTTTGCACACTAAAGGGTTAATTAGCTTTTTAAGAGAAAGAATTTGGCTGCAGGTAATCTAAACAGGTCAGGCAAAAAGTATGCTGTCCTTGTAACATGAACATTTTTACAGATGTTAACATTTTTAGGACCCACTGATGATGACTTTACAACATTGAAATATTCATTATAAATACACATTCAGTGTGACTGTTTATGGATTTAAAACAGCAACCTGTCATCCACAACATCTGATCTGACCCTGAGATTATTTCACCTGACCTGGGATCAGTGCAGAGACCAGAGAGGAGACGAGTGAGAGAGAGGAGCGAAAGACCGAGAGAGAAACGAGGATCCTGCGGAGATCACATTCTTGAACCTGTGCATGATCAAGTGGCTACAAAGACTGGTCTCTCTAACTTTGATTCTATTTTTTTACTCTACTCTACTTTTTCATATTTTTGTCAACTACTGATGGATATTTCTGCTGGGAGAAGAGTTTATTCAAGAGGGGAGCTTCTTTCATTGAGACAGAACAAATCTGGACAACATCCAATTCCAGTGGACATCTGGAGGCGTTTTCGTGGTTGCCGTGCTGGTGCAAAGGTGAAGGCTAGGAAATGGAGACATAAGCCCTTTCTTCCATCAGTCATCATGTGAAATGTCAGTAGGCTCAGTGGGCTTTGTGTTTAATGGCCATGGATATATACATTGTTGTCATGGTGACCATCATTGTTATAGCCGAGAGGAAATCCGCTCAGTCAGACTGAGTCGCTAAAGCGCTACTGTACACTTCCAACTGTTTTAATCTGATTACTGAAGTTATGAATAGTAATGTGCTACATCACTGCGGTACAGACAACAAGCCATGTGTAATCTTGTAACTTTGTAAATTAATTTTGTAGGCAGATATACAGTTAGGAGCATTGACATAAAATAGAATACTAGATGCCTCGCTGAGCGGGTTCACGCCGAATCTGCCCTATGAACTAATGTGAGGAAATGGAATGAACTTCATAAAGCGCCTTTCTACAAAGTGTTAAGTTAACATTTCTCATTCTCCTGATTACACATGTACTAATACACAGATGGGCACCAAAAACAACGTCTGTAACTTTCTCAGATGACTATGAATGTGAAATACTTACTGTATGTTTAAGATGCAGGTATAGTCTGTTTTTCTTATATTTTTATGAGTGTTTATTTTCCATTCATTGTATGTAATGTCTTCAATGTAATGACAAATGACAGTTAAATATTGAATAATAATATAATGGTATAACATTGTAAGGGTCAGAGTAATATTTTATGTCGGTGTTGTTATGCAACACCAGCTTTAACTACAGGTCAGACTAGCGATCCGTACAGTACCCAAGTACAATTGACGCCTTTAGTACGGTTCACTTGGCCAGTGTGAGTGCTTCCGTTCCGTACTTGAATACAGTATGTTTCGCTGGTACGGTACAATCGGGGGGACAATCGTACTTGAGTACGGTACGGAACAACTGGCCCTAGTGTGAATGCGCCCTGAGTAAGTTGGTAGTGTAGTGAAATAATAATATAATTGATAATAACGTGTCAAACCTTTAAAAATGTTGTCATCCTTTCACCTTCAGTTGATTCCGTCCAGCTTTTACCTCGTCATGGATTCTGGTGACGTTGTGCTGCCCAGCCCCACTGGCTACATAGATGACCTTTATTTAGGTCAACCATTGGAGGTCTGTGGGGATGAGGAACGTCCCACTCGGGGCCGGCTATACGCAGGGGCAAGAGGGGGCAACACCCCCTCAAACAAATACCTTTCCCCTTCAAATCAAATCCACCGAAAAGGGCACAAGCTTCCTCATCGCTCTCTCCCCTCCACTCCGAGCTGTGTGCTGGGCAGGTGTATGTGTCTGCAGTCAGCATAGACTAGAATCCAAACAGAGGAAATGTGTTGGTTGACACATAATCTCATCCTGTCCTGAGCCGAGCACAGCAGGTGATTCTAGGGTTATTTCTGAAGAGAGTTAGAAGTTCTGACTGAAGTTAAACCCTGTGCACCAGCTGGACTTAAGCTGCTCTTATGTTATGACATGGTGTAACAGTTATGCCAGGGATGAGCTGGCGCAAGTTTAAAACATGTGAGGTAACTATAGTAAGAGTGGAAAACACACAGCAATGTTCATAAAACATGTAGCATACACCTGTGGTCTGAATTTTCCATCTTCTGGGTTTTTCTTACTCATAAGTGGTGAAATTTCTCCTGTAACTCTAGCTGCTCTTCTCTTTGCAGCTCTTAAAGCTGTCTGATGCTTTTAGGGGCAGTTTTCTGGCTGTATGTGGTTAATCTGAGTTTTGGTGCAGTACTTTCAGCGTTAGTCTCTGTGTCTCTCTCTGTCTCTCTCTCTGTCTCTCTCTGTTTCTCTCTCTCTCTGTCTCTCTCTCTCCCTCTCTGTCTCTCTCTGTCTCTCTCTGTTTCTCTCTCTCTCTGTTTCTCTCTCTCTGTCTTTCTCTCGCTCTCTCTCTCTCTCTCTGTCTCTCTCTGTCTCTCTCTGTTTCTCTCTCTCTGTGTCTCTCTCTGTCTCTCTCTGTTTCTCTCTCTCTGTCTCTCTCTCTGTCTCTCTCTCTCTCTCTCTCTCTCTCTCTCTCTCTCTCTGAGTGGATGGTGAGTGAGTGGATGGAGTTTGGCAGCGTGAGCTTCAGCGTGAGTGAGTTTCCAAACTTTGGTGTTTCTCCTGTGTTTTCTCTCTCTGTTGCTTTAATATCAGTAGGTAGCTGTTGTGTAGTTGTTGATCTGTGTGGTAGCGTGTCTACCAGCTCCACTGGGCAGTATGCCCGTCGTGGATTCGGCCACAGACTTTGAGAAGCTGACACGCCGCCATGCAGTGAAGTTGGTGCCGGCTGTCAGCTGCTTGGTGGAGGAGGCGGGTTTAGCCGTAGGAGAGGTGGTGGTTTACGGCAGTGTGAAGTCTGCCTCCCGCATGAACGGAGCCGTTGTTATCTTTCTAGATAACACGGCCAAAGTTAACGACGTGGTTGAGAAAGGTGTAGTGATTAAAGACACTTTCACTCCTGTTCTCCCCCTGATCAATCCGGCTAAGAGGATCACCATCTCTAACGCCCCCCCGTTCATTAAGAATGAAATGTTGGTGAAAGAGCTCTCCAGGTATGGCCAGGTAGTGTCTCCCATTAAAATGGTTTCCCTGGGGTGTAAATCTCCGCTGTTAAAGCATGTAGTCTGTCACAGGAGGCAGGTTTTCATGGTGATGAAGGACAGTTCGGCTGAACTCAATTTGTCCTTTAACTTCAAAGTGGATGGTTTTAACTACATGGTGTTTGCTACCTCAGAAACAATGAAGTGTTTTGGTTGTGGTGCAGAGGGGCATTTAATCCGCTCCTGCCCAGAGAACGTGTCTGTGGAGCGGGGAAATGTTAAAGCAGCGCCGGCTGCTGCTGCAGAGGCCGAGGCTGCTGCAGCCGCGCGCCTCGCAATCAGTGGGGGGGCCGAGGCTACTGCTGCGGTGCAGGCTGGTGCTGCGGTGCAGGCTGGTGCTGTGGTACCGGGCGGTGCTACGGTGCAGGCTGGTGCTACGGTGCAGGCTGGTGCTGCGGTGCAGGCTGGTGCAGCTGCAGAGCCTGGCGTAGCTAAGACTGTTGACGCGGGTCCTAGTGGAGCTCTCAGTCCTAGTGGAGCTCCCTGTCCTAGTGGAGCTCCCTGTCCTAGTGGAGCTCTCGGTCCTAGTGGAGCTCTCGGTCCTAGTGGAGCTCTCGGTCCTAGTGGAGCTCTCGGTCCTAGTGGAGCTCTCGGTTCTAGAGGAGCTCTCGGTCCTAGTGAAGCTCTCGGTCCTAGAGGAGCTCTCGGTCCTAGTGGAGCTCTCGGTCCTAGTGGAGCTCTCAGTCCTATTGGAGCCCTCCCTGTGGAGGACGTCGTGCAGCCTCGTAGCAGCGGGGTTTCACAGAGAGAAAGCGTGTCTGGTGTGGTCAGTGAGGATGATGAGTGTCAGGATGATGAAGGATCAGAGATGAATGTGTGTGATGAACAGAGTGACAGCAGCAGACAGGTAAAGGTGAGTAATCAGAGTGAAAAGAGTAAAATCTTACTGTGTGATGATCTTTATGATGATGAAGACATGTCTGATGAAGAGCTCATGAAGATCTCTCAGAAGAGAAAGATCTCAGATCGTGTGCAGACCAGTGCTAACGTTTTCACTGCTAAAAGAGACAGAAAAGCTGGGACGGTCCCAGCAGAGAGTGACAGTGACTTCATGTCCACACAGGAGGAGTGTAGCAGCTACTCTCTAGCCAAGATCAGGAAGTTCCTGCAGGACACTAAGGGAGTCAGACAGGTTCAAATTGAGAACTTCTTTCCTGATTTGAAGCTGTTTGTCAGGTCAGCTCGGCCTCTCACTAGGAGCTCAGGAGCTTTTGAGGAAGAAGGTCTCACAGATCAGGAGATTTATCGTCTCAGGAAGCTGATTGTTAAAGTCAGAGCTCTAATCAGTGAAGATGATGTTTGAACAGTCTGTTTCTTCTCTTTTTCTCTTGTTCTGGTTATTTCTCGCTGGTTCTCTCTCCTCCTCTCTCTCCATGGGTGATTTTAGAATAGGAACCTTAAACCTAAATGGAGCTAGAGAGGATGCTAAAAGAGCTGCTCTCTTTAAACTGATGGAGTTTAAGAAGTTAGACATCTTACTGGTTCAGGAGACACACAGCAGCTCTGATAATGAGAGTCAGTGGAGAAGAGAGTGGCCTGGGGAGGTGATCCTGAGTCATAAGTCCAGCTGTAGTGGAGGGGTCGGGGTCCTTTTCTCTAGAGGGTTTGTCCCTGCTTCATGTGAGGTAGAGGAGGTCATAGAAGGCTGTTTACTGAAGCTCAGAGTTCAGTATGAACACATTTCCTTCACTCTGATTAATGTCTATGTTCCATGCCATGCTGTGGAGAGATTACATGTGTTAAATGTTCTGTGTGACACGGTTAGAGCCTGCAGCTCTGAGGACTTTTTATTCTTGGGGGGGGATTTTAACTGTACAGAGAACCCAGGTCTAGACCGGAACCACCAGGAGCCTCACAGAGCCTCTTCACTGAGACTCAGACAGCTGTGTGAGAAACATGAGTTAGTGGACGTGTGGAGGTGTTACCATAGCAACCACAGACAGTACACATGGAGCCACTGTAGAGATAACACACTCTCTTTAGCCAGGTTAGATGGCTTTTATTGTTTCAAGCACCATGTTAGTGTCTTTAAAGGCTGCTCTATTAGCCCTGTAGGCTTCACTGACCACAGCCTCGTCTGTTGTTCTGTGTTTATTAAAAATGTCAGGCTGAACAGTGCCTACTGGCATTTTAATACTGCTCTGCTGCAGGACAGGGCCTTCAGGTCTGCCTTTGAGTACTTCTGGCTCCAGCATAGGGACCAGAAACCTGGTTTTAACTGTGTTCAGCAGTGGTGGGATTTTGGTAAAAGTCAAACTAAACACCTTTGCCAACAGTTCACTCGTAATGTCACAAAGAACATGACCAGATCTCTGACAGATCTAGAGACTGAGGTGGTAGAGCTGCAGGATTTAGTAGATGCCACAGGAAATCAGGGACATTTAGCCTCCCTAAAGTCTAAAAAGTCGGCGTTAGCCAGCCTGCTGGGCGTTACAGCACAGGGGGCTCTGGTCAGATCCGGTTCCTGGATGCCACACAGATGGATGCTCCGTCTAAGTTCTTCTTTGGGCTGGAGAAGAAGAATGGACAGAGGAAAATGATACACTCTCTACGCTCTGAGAGAGGAGGTTTTATCTCAGAGTCCTCTGAGATGAGGAAATATGCCTCCAGTTTCTATAAAGACTTGTACACGAGTGAACTGGCGGACCATCCTGAGGTGTACGAGTCCTTCTACGCTGGTCTTCCTCAGGTCAGCGCTGAAGATAACCTGAGGCTGGAGGCTCCACTGTCTCTGGAGGAACTGTACTCTGCTCTGATGAGTCTGCAGAACGGCAGAGCTCCAGGCATCGATGGACTACCTGTGGACTTTTACAAGTCATTCTGGTCCGTGATTGGAGAAGATCTGCTGGAGGTTCTCAGAGATAGTTTGGAGAACGGTCGTCTGCCTCTGAGCTGCAGGAGAGCGGTCATCACTCTGCTGCCAAAGAAAGGAGACCTGCAGGAACTAAAGAACTGGAGACCGGTCTCTTTGCTGTGTGCGGACTATAAAATCTTGTCCAAGGTCCTGGCGTCCAGACTCAGGCAGGTGATGGGGTCCATCATCCACACCGACCAGACCTACTGTGTGCCCGGCAGGCTCATCAGTGATAATATCACTCTGATTCGGGATGTTTTGGAAGTCTCTAGTTCATTGGCTGTTGACACTGGTCTTATTTCCATAGACCAGGAAAAGGCCTTTGATCGGGTTGAACACCAGTATCTGTGGCGCACGCTCAGCGCCTTTGAGTTCAACCCATGCTTCATAGCCAAGATCCAGGTTCTGTATTGTGACATTGCGAGTGTTCTGAAAATGAATGGAGGTCTGAGTGCTCCTTTTAGTGTGCAGAGAGGGGTCAGACAGGGCTGCTCCCTGTCTGGGATGTTATATTCTGTAGCCATTGAACCTCTGCTCCACAGACTGAGGTCTGCTCTCTCTGGTGTTCGATTCCCTGGCTGTGATGTGTGTTTGA